>NW_027315717.1:0-85000 GCF_039878825.1 Excalfactoria chinensis
TGTGCAGGCTTGCATTCTAGAACAAGCTTTCATCATAATGCAGGCTTGCATTCTGGAACAGCTTTCCATCATAGTGCAGGCTAGCATTCTAGAATATGCTTGCATTCTAGAATACGCTTGCATCATAGAGAAGTCTTGCATTCAAGAACAAGCTTGCATCATAGTGCAGGCTTGCATTCTAGAACAGGCGTGCATCTTAGTGCATTCTAGAACAGGGTTGCATCATAGTGCAGGCTTGCATTCTGGAACAGGGTTGCATCATAGTGCAATCTTGCATTCTAGAACAGCTTTCCATCATATTGCAGGCTTGCATTCTAGAACATGCTTGCATCATAATACAGGCTTGCATTCTAGAACAGGGTTGCCTCATAGTGCAGGCTTGCATTCTAGAACAGGCTTGCAACATAGAGCATTCTTGCATTCTAGAACAGGTGTGCATCATGGTGCAGGCTTGCATTCTAGAACAAGCATGCATCATAGCACAGGCTTGCATTCTAAACAGGGTTGCATCATAGTGCAGGCTTGCATTCTAGATCAAGCTTTCATCGTAATACAGGCTTGCATTCCACAACAGCTTTTCATCATAGTGCAGGCTTGCATTCTAGAACATGCTTGCATCATAATACAGGCTTGCATTCTAGAACAGGTTTGCATCATAGTGCAGGCTTGCATTCTAGAACAGCTTTCCATCATAGTGCAGGCTTGCATTCTAGAATATGCTTGCATTCTAGAATACGCTAGCATCATAGAGAAGTCTTGCATTCTAGAACGGTTGCATCATAGTGCAGGCTTGCATTCTAGAACAGCCTTGAATCATAATGCAGGCTTTCATTCTAGAACAGGGTTGCATCATAGAGAAGTCTTCCATTCTAGAAAATGTTTGCATCATAGTGCAGGCTTGCCTTCTAGAACATGCTTGCATTCTAGAACACGCTTCCATCATAGTGAAGTCTAGCATTCTAGAACAGGGTTGCATCAGGCTGCAGGCTTGCATTCAAGAAAATGCTTGCATTCTAGAACAGGGTTGCATCATAGTGCAATCTTGCATTCTAGAACAGCCTTGAATCATAATGCAGGCTTATTTTCTAGAATATTTTTGCATCATAGTGCAGGCTTGCATTCTAGAAAACTCTTGCATCATGGGAGTAGGCTTGCATTCTAGAACAGGGTTGCATCATAGAGCAGGCTTGCATTCTAGAACAGCTTTCCATCATATTGCAGGCTTGCATTCTAGAACATGCTTGCATCGTAATACAGGCTTCCATTCTAGAACAGGGTTGCATCATAGTGCAGGCTTGCATTCTAGAACAGCTTTCCATCATAGTGCAGGCTTGTATTCTAGAATATGCTTGCATTCTAGAATACGCTTGCATCATAGAGAAGTCTTTCATTCTAGAACGTTTGCATCATAGTGCAGGCTTGCATTCTAGAACAGCCTTGAATCATAATGCAGGCTTTCGTTCTAGAACAGGTTGCATCATAGAGAAGTCTTCCATTCTAGAAATGTTTGCATCATAGTGCAGGCTTGCCTTCTAGAACATGCTTGCATTCTAGAACACGCTTGCATCATTGTGAAGTCTCGCATTCTAGAACAGGGTTGCATCAGGGTGCAGGCTTGCATTCAAGAGCATGCTTGCATTCTAGAACAGGGTTGCATCATAGTGCAATCTTGCATTCTAGAACCGCCTTGAATCATAATGCAGGCTTATGTACTAGAAAATTTTGGATCATAGTGCAAGCTTGCATTCTAGAAAACTCTTGCATCATAGTGCAGGCTTGCATTCTAGAACATGCTTGCATTCTAGAACAAGCTTGTATCATAGTGCAGGCTTGCATTCCAGAACACGGTTGCATCATAGTGCAGGCTTGTATTCTAGATCAAGCTTGCATCATAATACCGGTTTGCATTCTAGAACAGGGTTGCCTCATAGTGCAGGCTTGCATTCTAGAACAGCTTTCCATCATAGTGCAGGCTTGCATTCTAGAATATGCTTGCATTCTAGAATACGCTTGCATCATAGAGAAGTCTTGCATTCAAGAACAAGCTTGCATCATAGTGCAGGCTTGCATTCTAGAACAGGCGTGCATCTTAGTGCATTCTAGAACAGGGTTGCATCATAGTGCAGGCTTGCATTCTGGAACAGGGTTGCATCATAGTGCAATCTTGCATTCTAGAACAGCTTTCCATCATATTGCAGGCTTGCATTCTAGAACATGCTTGCATCATAATACAGGCTTGCATTCTAGAACAGGGGTTGCCTCATAGTGCAGGCTTGCATTCTAGAACAGGCTTGCAACATAGAGCATTCTTGCATTCTAGAACAGGTGTGCATCATGGTGCAGGCTTGCATTCTAGAACAAGCATGCATCATAGCACAGGCTTGCATTCTAAACAGGGTTGCATCATAGTGCAGGCTTGCATTCTAGATCAAGCTTTCATCGTAATACAGGCTTGCATTCCACAACAGCTTTCCATCATAGTGCAGGCTTGCATTCTAGAACATGCTTGCATCATAATACAGGCTTGCATTCTAGAACAGGTTTGCATCATAGTGCAGGCTTGCATTCTAGAACAGCTTTCCATCATAGTGCAGGCTTGCATTCTAGAATATGCTTGCATTCTAGAATACGCTAGCATCATAGAGAAGTCTTGCATTCTAGAACGTTTGCATCATAGTGCAGGCTTGCATTCTAGAACAGCCTTGAATCATAATGCAGGCTTTCATTCTAGAACAGGGTTGCATCATAGAGAAGTCTTCCATTCTAGAAAATGTTTGCATCATAGTGCAGGCTTGCCTTCTAGAACATGCTTGCATTCTAGAACACGCTTGCATCATAGTGAAGTCTAGCATTCTAGAACAGGGTTGCATCAGGCTGCAGGCTTGCATTCAAGAACATGCTTGCATTCTAGAACAGGGTTGCATCATAGTGCAATCTTGCATTCTAGAACAGCCTTGAATCATAATGCAGGCTTATTTTCTAGAACATTTTTGCATCATAGTGCAGGCTTGCATTCTAGAAAACTCTTGCATCATGGTGCAGGCTTGCATTCTAGAACAGGGTTGCATCATAGAGCAGGCTTGCATTCTAGAACAGCTTTCCATCATATTGCAGGCTTGCATTCTAGAACATGCTTGCATCGTAATACAGGCTTCCATTCTAGAACAGGGTTGCATCATAGTGCAGGCTTGCATTCTAGATCAAGCTTGCATCATAATACAGGCTTGCATTCTAGAACAGGGTTGCATTCTAGAACACACTTGCATCATAGAGAAGACTTGCATTCTAGAACATGTCTGCATTATAGTGCAGGCTTGCATTCTAGGACACGCTTGCATTCTAGAACAAGCTTGCATCATAGTGCAGGCTTGCAATCAAGAACAGGGTTGCATCATAGTGCAGCCTTGCATTCTAGATCAAGCTTGCATCATAATACAGGCTTGCATTCTAGAACAGGGTTGCCTCATTGTGCAGGCTTGCATTCTAGAATATGCTTGCATTATAGAATACGCTTGCATCATAGAGAAGTCTTGCATTCTAGAACATGATTGCATCATAGTGCAGGCTTCCATTCTAGAACATGTTTGCATCAAAGAGCATTCTTCCATTCTAGAACAGGGTTGCATCATAATGCAGGCTTGCATTCTAGAACAGCTTTCCATCATATTGCAGGCTTGCATTCTAGAACATGCTTGCATCATAATACAGGCTTGCATTCTAGAACAGGGTTGCATCATAGTGCAGGCTTGCATTCTAGAACAGCTTTCCATCATAGTGCAGGCTTGTATTCTAGAATATGCTTGCATTCTAGAATACGCTTGCATCATAGAGAAGTCTTTCATTCTAGAACGTTTGCATCATAGTGCAGGCTTGCATTCTAGAACAGCCTTGAATCATAATGCAGGCTTTCGTTCTAGAACAGGTTTGCATCATAGAGAAGTCTTCCATTCTAGAAATGTTTGCATCATAGTGCAGGCTTGCCCTTCTAGAACATGCTTGCATTCTAGAACACGCTTGCATCATTGTGAAGTCTCGCATTCTAGAACAGGGTTGCATCAGGGTGCAGGCTTGCATTCAAGAGCATGCTTGCATTCTAGAACAGGGTTGCATCATAGTGCAATCTTGCATTCTAGAACCGCCTTGAATCATAATGCAGGCTTATGTACTAGAAAATTTTGGATCATAGTGCAAGCTTGCATTCTAGAAAACTCTTGCATCATAGTGCAGGCTTGCATTCTAGAACATGCTTGCATTCTAGAACAAGCTTGTATCATAGTGCAGGCTTGCATTCCAGAACACGGTTGCATCATAGTGCAGGCTTGTATTCTAGATCAAGCTTGCATCATAATACCGGTTTGCATTCTAGAACAGGGTTGCCTCATAGTGCAGGCTTGCATTCTAGAACAGCTTTCCATCATAGTGCAGGCTTGCATTCTAGAATATGCTTGCATTCTAGAATACGCTTGCATCATAGAGAAGTCTTGCATTCAAGAACAAGCTTGCATCATAGTGCAGGCTTGCATTCTAGAACAGGCGTGCATCTTAGTGCATTCTAGAACAGGGTTGCATCATAGTGCAGGCTTGCATTCTAGAACAGGGTTGCATCATAGTGCAGGCTTGCATTCTAGAACAGCTTTCCATCATATTGCAGGCTTGCATTCTAGAACATGCTTGCATCATAATACAGGCTTGCATTCTAGAACAGGGTTGCATCATAGTGCAGGCTTGCATTCTAGAACAGCTTTCAATCATAGTGCAGGCTTGCCTTCTAGAACATGCTTGCATTCTAGAATACACTTGCATCTTAGAGAAGTCTTGCATTCTAGAACGATTGCATCATAGTGCAGGCTTGAATTCTAGAACATGCTTGCATCTTAGTGCATTCTAGAAATGGGTTGCATCATAGTGCAGGCTTGCATTCTAGAACATGTTTGCATCATAGAGCATTCTTGCATTCTAGAACAGGGTTGCATCATAGTGCAGGCTTTCATTCTAGAACATGCTTGCTTCATAGTGCAGGCTTGCATTCTAGAACAGCTTTCCATCATAGTGCAGGCTTGCATTCTAGAACATGTTTGCATCATAATACAAACTTGCATTCTAGAAGTTGTTTGCATCATAGTGCAGGCTTGCATTCTAGAACAGGCGTGCATCATAGTGCATTCTAGAACAGGGTTGCATCATAGTGCAGGTTTGCATTCTAGTACATGCTTGCATTCTAGAGCATGCTCTCATCATAGAGAAGTCTTGCATTCAAGAACAGGGTTGCCTCAGGGTGCAGTCTTGCCTTCTAGAACATGTTTGCATTCTAGAGCACGCTCGCATCATAGAGAATTATTGCATTCTAGAACAGCGTTGCATTATAGCGCAGGCTTGCATTCTAGAACATGTTTGCATTCTAGATCAAGCTTGCATCATAATATAGGCTTGCATTCTAGAACAAGCTTGCATCATAGTGCAGGCTTGCATTCTAGAACAGCTTTCCATCATAGTGCAGTCATGCATTCTAGAATATGCTTGCATTCTAGAACACGCTTGCATCATAGTGCAGGCTTGCATTCTAGAACAGGGTTGCATCATAGTGCAGGCTTGCATTCTAGAACAAGCTTTCATCATAATGCAGGCTTGCATTCTGGAACAGCTTTCCATCATAGTGCAGGCTAGCATTCTAGAATATGCTTGCATTCTAGAATACGCTTGCATCATAGAGAAGTCTTGCATTCAAGAACAAGCTTGCATCATAGTGCAGGCTTGCATTCTAGAACAGGCGTGCATCTTAGTGCATTCTAGAACAGGGTTGCATCATAGTGCAGGCTTGCATTCTGGAACAGGGTTGCATCATAGTGCAATCTTGCATTCTAGAACAGCTTTCCATCATATTGCAGGCTTGCATTCTAGAACATGCTTGCATCATAATACAGGCTTGCATTCTAGAACAGGGTTTGCCTCATAGTGCAGGCTTGCATTCTAGAACAGGCTTGCAACATAGAGCATTCTTGCATTCTAGAACAGGTGTGCATCATGGTGCAGGCTTGCATTCTAGAACAAGGCATGCATCATAGCACAGGCTTGCATTCTAAACAGGGTTGCATCATAGTGCAGGCTTGCATTCTAGATCAAGCTTTCATCGTAATACAGGCTTGCATTCCACAACAGCTTTCCATCATAGTGCAGGCTTGCATTCTAGAACATGCTTGCATCATAATACAGGCTTGCATTCTAGAACAGGTTTGCATCATAGTGCAGGCTTGCATTCTAGAACAGCTTTCCATCATAGTGCAGGCTTGCATTCTAGAATATGCTTGCATTCTAGAATACGCTAGCATCATAGAGAAGTCTTGCATTCTAGAACGTTTGCATCATAGTGCAGGCTTGCATTCTAGAACAGCCTTGAATCATAATGCAGGCTTTCATTCTAGAACAGGGTTGCATCATAGAGAAGTCTTCCATTCTAGAAAATGTTTGCATCATAGTGCAGGCTTGCCTTCTAGAACATGCTTGCATTCTAGAACACGCTTCCATCATAGTGAAGTCTAGCATTCTAGAACAGGGTTGCATCAGGCTGCAGGCTTGCATTCAAGAACATGCTTGCATTCTAGAACAGGGTTGCATCATAGTGCAATCTTGCATTCTAGAACAGCCTTGAATCATAATGCAGGCTTATTTTCTAGAATATTTTTGCATCATAGTGCAGGCTTGCATTCTAGAAAACTCTTGCATCATGGTGCAGGCTTGCATTCTAGAACAGGGTTGCATCATAGAGCAGGCTTGCATTCTAGAACAGCTTTCCATCATATTGCAGGCTTGCATTCTAGAACATGCTTGCATCGTAATACAGGCTTGCATTCTAGAACAGGGTTGCATCATAGTGCAGGCTTGCATTCTAGAACAGCTTTCCATCATAGTGCAGGCTTGTATTCTAGAATATGCTTGCATTCTAGAATACGCTTGCATCATAGAGAAGTCTTTCATTCTAGAACGTTTGCATCATAGTGCAGGCTTGCATTCTAGAACAGCCTTGAATCATAATGCAGGCTTTCGTTCTAGAACAGGTTTGCATCATAGAGAAGTCTTCCATTCTAGAAATGTTTGCATCATAGTGCAGGCTTGCCTTCTAGAACATGCTTGCATTCTAGAACACGCTTGCATCATTGTGAAGTCTCGCATTCTAGAACAGGGTTGCATCAGGGTGCAGGCTTGCATTCAAGAGCATGCTTGCATTCTAGAACAGGGTTGCATCATAGTGCAATCTTGCATTCTAGAACCGCCTTGAATCATAATGCAGGCTTATGTACTAGAAAATTTTGGATCATAGTGCAAGCTTGCATTCTAGAAAACTCTTGCATCATAGTGCAGGCTTGCATTCTAGAACATGCTTGCATTCTAGAACAAGCTTGTATCATAGTGCAGGCTTGCATTCCAGAACACGGTTGCATCATAGTGCAGGCTTGTATTCTAGATCAAGCTTGCATCATAATACCGGTTTGCATTCTAGAACAGGGTTGCCTCATAGTGCAGGCTTGCATTCTAGAACAGCTTTCCATCATAGTGCAGGCTTGCATTCTAGAATATGCTTGCATTCTAGAATACGCTTGCATCATAGAGAAGTCTTGCATTCAAGAACAAGCTTGCATCATAGTGCAGGCTTGCATTCTAGAACAGGCGTGCATCTTAGTGCATTCTAGAACAGGGTTGCATCATAGTGCAGGCTTGCATTCTGGAACAGGGTTGCATCATAGTGCAATCTTGCATTCTAGAACAGCTTTCCATCATATTGCAGGCTTGCATTCTAGAACATGCTTGCATCATAATACAGGCTTGCATTCTAGAACAGGGTTGCCTCATAGTGCAGGCTTGCATTCTAGAACAGGCTTGCAACATAGAGCATTCTTGCATTCTAGAACAGGTGTGCATCATGGTGCAGGCTTGCATTCTAGAACAAGCATGCATCATAGCACAGGCTTGCATTCTAAACAGGGTTGCATCATAGTGCAGGCTTGCATTCTAGATCAAGCTTTCATCGTAATACAGGCTTGCATTCCACAACAGCTTTCCATCATAGTGCAGGCTTGCATTCTAGAACATGCTTGCATCATAATACAGGCTTGCATTCTAGAACAGGTTTGCATCATAGTGCAGGCTTGCATTCTAGAACAGCTTTCCATCATAGTGCAGGCTTGCATTCTAGAACAGCTTTCCATCATAGTGCAGTCATGCATTCTAGAATATGCTTGCATTCTAGAACACGCTTGCATCATAGTGCAGGCTTGCATTCTAGAACAGGGTTGCATCATAGTGCAGGCTTGCATTCTAGAACAAGCTTTCATCATAATGCAGGCTTGCATTCTGGAACAGCTTTCCATCATAGTGCAGGCTAGCATTCTAGAATATGCTTGCATTCTAGAATACGCTTGCATCATAGAGAAGTCTTGCATTCAAGAACAAGCTTGCATCATAGTGCAGGCTTGCATTCTAGAACAGGCGTGCATCTTAGTGCATTCTAGAACAGGGTTGCATCATAGTGCAGGCTTGCATTCTGGAACAGGGTTGCATCATAGTGCAATCTTGCATTCTAGAACAGCTTTCCATCATATTGCAGGCTTGCATTCTAGAACATGCTTGCATCATAATACAGGCTTGCATTCTAGAACAGGGTTGCCTCATAGTGCAGGCTTGCATTCTAGAACAGGCTTGCAACATAGAGCATTCTTGCATTCTAGAACAGGTGTGCATCATGGTGCAGGCTTGCATTCTAGAACAAGCATGCATCATAGCACAGGCTTGCATTCTAAACAGGGTTGCATCATAGTGCAGGCTTGCATTCTAGATCAAGCTTTCATCGTAATACAGGCTTGCATTCCACAACAGCTTTCCATCATAGTGCAGGCTTGCATTCTAGAACATGCTTGCATCATAATACAGGCTTGCATTCTAGAACAGGTTTGCATCATAGTGCAGGCTTGCATTCTAGAACAGCTTTCCATCATAGTGCAGGCTTGCATTCTAGAATATGCTTGCATTCTAGAATACGCTAGCATCATAGAGAAGTCTTGCATTCTAGAACGTTTGCATCATAGTGCAGGCTTGCATTCTAGAACAGCCTTGAATCATAATGCAGGCTTTCATTCTAGAACAGGGTTGCATCATAGAGAAGTCTTCCATTCTAGAAAATGTTTGCATCATAGTGCAGGCTTGCCTTCTAGAACATGCTTGCATTCTAGAACACGCTTCCATCATAGTGAAGTCTAGCATTCTAGAACAGGGTTGCATCAGGCTGCAGGCTTGCATTCAAGAACATGCTTGCATTCTAGAACAGGGTTGCATCATAGTGCAATCTTGCATTCTAGAACAGCCTTGAATCATAATGCAGGCTTATTTTCTAGAATATTTTTGCATCATAGTGCAGGCTTGCATTCTAGAAAACTCTTGCATCATGGTGCAGGCTTGCATTCTAGAACAGGGTTGCATCATAGAGCAGGCTTGCATTCTAGAACAGCTTTCCATCATATTGCAGGCTTGCATTCTAGAACATGCTTGCATCGTAATACAGGCTTCCATTCTAGAACAGGGTTGCATCATAGTGCAGGCTTGCATTCTAGAACAGCTTTCCATCATAGTGCAGGCTTGTATTCTAGAATATGCTTGCATTCTAGAATACGCTTGCATCATAGAGAAGTCTTTCATTCTAGAACGTTTGCATCATAGTGCAGGCTTGCATTCTAGAACAGCCTTGAATCATAATGCAGGCTTTCGTTCTAGAACAGGTTTGCATCATAGAGAAGTCTTCCATTCTAGAAATGTTTGCATCATAGTGCAGGCTTGCCTTCTAGAACATGCTTGCATTCTAGAACACGCTTGCATCATTGTGAAGTCTCGCATTCTAGAACAGGGTTGCATCAGGGTGCAGGCTTGCATTCAAGAGCATGCTTGCATTCTAGAACAGGGTTGCATCATAGTGCAATCTTGCATTCTAGAACCGCCTTGAATCATAATGCAGGCTTATGTACTAGAAAATTTTGGATCATAGTGCAAGCTTGCATTCTAGAAAACTCTTGCATCATAGTGCAGGCTTGCATTCTAGAACATGCTTGCATTCTAGAACAAGCTTGTATCATAGTGCAGGCTTGCATTCCAGAACACGGTTGCATCATAGTGCAGGCTTGTATTCTAGATCAAGCTTGCATCATAATACCGGTTTGCATTCTAGAACAGGGTTGCCTCATAGTGCAGGCTTGCATTCTAGAACAGCTTTCCATCATAGTGCAGGCTTGCATTCTAGAATATGCTTGCATTCTAGAATACGCTTGCATCATAGAGAAGTCTTTCATTCTAGAACGTTTGCATCATAGTGCAGGCTTGCATTCTAGAACAGCCTTGAATCATAATGCAGGCTTTCGTTCTAGAACAGGTTTGCATCATAGAGAAGTCTTCCATTCTAGAAATGTTTGCATCATAGTGCAGGCTTGCCTTCTAGAACATGCTTGCATTCTAGAACACGCTTGCATCATTGTGAAGTCTCGCATTCTAGAACAGGGTTGCATCAGGGTGCAGGCTTGCATTCAAGAGCATGCTTGCATTCTAGAACAGGGTTGCATCATAGTGCAATCTTGCATTCTAGAACCGCCTTGAATCATAATGCAGGCTTATGTACTAGAAAATTTTGGATCATAGTGCAAGCTTGCATTCTAGAAAACTCTTGCATCATAGTGCAGGCTTGCATTCTAGAACATGCTTGCATTCTAGAACAAGCTTGTATCATAGTGCAGGCTTGCATTCCAGAACACGGTTGCATCATAGTGCAGGCTTGTATTCTAGATCAAGCTTGCATCATAATACCGGTTTGCATTCTAGAACAGGGTTGCCTCATAGTGCAGGCTTGCATTCTAGAACAGCTTTCCATCATAGTGCAGGCTTGCATTCTAGAATATGCTTGCATTCTAGAATACGCTTGCATCATAGAGAAGTCTTGCATTCAAGAACAAGCTTGCATCATAGTGCAGGCTTGCATTCTAGAACAGGCGTGCATCTTAGTGCATTCTAGAACAGGGTTGCATCATAGTGCAGGCTTGCATTCTGGAACAGGGTTGCATCATAGTGCAATCTTGCATTCTAGAACAGCTTTCCATCATATTGCAGGCTTGCATTCTAGAACATGCTTGCATCATAATACAGGCTTGCATTCTAGAACAGGGTTGCCTCATAGTGCAGGCTTGCATTCTAGAACAGGCTTGCAACATAGAGCATTCTTGCATTCTAGAACAGGTGTGCATCATGGTGCAGGCTTGCATTCTAGAACAAGCATGCATCATAGCACAGGCTTGCATTCTAAACAGGGTTGCATCATAGTGCAGGCTTGCATTCTAGATCAAGCTTTCATCGTAATACAGGCTTGCATTCCACAACAGCTTTCCATCATAGTGCAGGCTTGCATTCTAGAACATGCTTGCATCATAATACAGGCTTGCATTCTAGAACAGGTTTGCATCATAGTGCAGGCTTGCATTCTAGAACAGCTTTCCATCATAGTGCAGGCTTGCATTCTAGAACAGCTTTCCATCATAGTGCAGTCATGCATTCTAGAATATGCTTGCATTCTAGAACACGCTTGCATCATAGTGCAGGCTTGCATTCTAGAACAGGGTTGCATCATAGTGCAGGCTTGCATTCTAGAACAAGCTTTCATCATAATGCAGGCTTGCATTCTGGAACAGCTTTCCATCATAGTGCAGGCTAGCATTCTAGAATATGCTTGCATTCTAGAATACGCTTGCATCATAGAGAAGTCTTGCATTCAAGAACAAGCTTGCATCATAGTGCAGGCTTGCATTCTAGAACAGGCGTGCATCTTAGTGCATTCTAGAACAGGGTTGCATCATAGTGCAGGCTTGCATTCTGGAACAGGGTTGCATCATAGTGCAATCTTGCATTCTAGAACAGCTTTCCATCATATTGCAGGCTTGCATTCTAGAACATGCTTGCATCATAATACAGGCTTGCATTCTAGAACAGGGTTGCCTCATAGTGCAGGCTTGCATTCTAGAACAGGCTTGCAACATAGAGCATTCTTGCATTCTAGAACAGGTGTGCATCATGGTGCAGGCTTGCATTCTAGAACAAGCATGCATCATAGCACAGGCTTGCATTCTAAACAGGGTTGCATCATAGTGCAGGCTTGCATTCTAGATCAAGCTTTCATCGTAATACAGGCTTGCATTCCACAACAGCTTTCCATCATAGTGCAGGCTTGCATTCTAGAACATGCTTGCATCATAATACAGGCTTGCATTCTAGAACAGGTTTGCATCATAGTGCAGGCTTGCATTCTAGAACAGCTTTCCATCATAGTGCAGGCTTGCATTCTAGAATATGCTTGCATTCTAGAATACGCTAGCATCATAGAGAAGTCTTGCATTCTAGAACGTTTGCATCATAGTGCAGGCTTGCATTCTAGAACAGCCTTGAATCATAATGCAGGCTTTCATTCTAGAACAGGGTTGCATCATAGAGAAGTCTTCCATTCTAGAAAATGTTTGCATCATAGTGCAGGCTTGCCTTCTAGAACATGCTTGCATTCTAGAACACGCTTCCATCATAGTGAAGTCTAGCATTCTAGAACAGGGTTGCATCAGGCTGCAGGCTTGCATTCAAGAACATGCTTGCATTCTAGAACAGGGTTGCATCATAGTGCAATCTTGCATTCTAGAACAGCCTTGAATCATAATGCAGGCTTATTTTCTAGAATATTTTTGCATCATAGTGCAGGCTTGCATTCTAGAAAACTCTTGCATCATGGTGCAGGCTTGCATTCTAGAACAGGGTTGCATCATAGAGCAGGCTTGCATTCTAGAACAGCTTTCCATCATATTGCAGGCTTGCATTCTAGAACATGCTTGCATCGTAATACAGGCTTCCATTCTAGAACAGGGTTGCATCATAGTGCAGGCTTGCATTCTAGAACAGCTTTCCATCATAGTGCAGGCTTGTATTCTAGAATATGCTTGCATTCTAGAATACGCTTGCATCATAGAGAAGTCTTTCATTCTAGAACGTTTGCATCATAGTGCAGGCTTGCATTCTAGAACAGCCTTGAATCATAATGCAGGCTTTCGTTCTAGAACAGGTTTGCATCATAGAGAAGTCTTCCATTCTAGAAATGTTTGCATCATAGTGCAGGCTTGCCTTCTAGAACATGCTTGCATTCTAGAACACGCTTGCATCATTGTGAAGTCTCGCATTCTAGAACAGGGTTGCATCAGGGTGCAGGCTTGCATTCAAGAGCATGCTTGCATTCTAGAACAGGGTTGCATCATAGTGCAATCTTGCATTCTAGAACCGCCTTGAATCATAATGCAGGCTTATGTACTAGAAAATTTTGGATCATAGTGCAAGCTTGCATTCTAGAAAACTCTTGCATCATAGTGCAGGCTTGCATTCTAGAACATGCTTGCATTCTAGAACAAGCTTGTATCATAGTGCAGGCTTGCATTCCAGAACACGGTTGCATCATAGTGCAGGCTTGTATTCTAGATCAAGCTTGCATCATAATACCGGTTTGCATTCTAGAACAGGGTTGCCTCATAGTGCAGGCTTGCATTCTAGAACAGCTTTCCATCATAGTGCAGGCTTGCATTCTAGAATATGCTTGCATTCTAGAATACGCTTGCATCATAGAGAAGTCTTGCATTCAAGAACAAGCTTGCATCATAGTGCAGGCTTGCATTCTAGAACAGGCGTGCATCTTAGTGCATTCTAGAACAGGGTTGCATCATAGTGCAGGCTTGCATTCTGGAACAGGGTTGCATCATAGTGCAATCTTGCATTCTAGAACAGCTTTCCATCATATTGCAGGCTTGCATTCTAGAACATGCTTGCATCATAATACAGGCTTGCATTCTAGAACAGGGTTGCCTCATAGTGCAGGCTTGCATTCTAGAACAGGCTTGCAACATAGAGCATTCTTGCATTCTAGAACAGGTGTGCATCATGGTGCAGGCTTGCATTCTAGAACAAGCATGCATCATAGCACAGGCTTGCATTCTAAACAGGGTTGCATCATAGTGCAGGCTTGCATTCTAGATCAAGCTTTCATCGTAATACAGGCTTGCATTCCACAACAGCTTTCCATCATAGTGCAGGCTTGCATTCTAGAACATGCTTGCATCATAATACAGGCTTGCATTCTAGAACAGGTTTGCATCATAGTGCAGGCTTGCATTCTAGAACAGCTTTCCATCATAGTGCAGGCTTGCATTCTAGAATATGCTTGCATTCTAGAATACGCTAGCATCATAGAGAAGTCTTGCATTCTAGAACGTTTGCATCATAGTGCAGGCTTGCATTCTAGAACAGCCTTGAATCATAATGCAGGCTTTCATTCTAGAACAGGGTTGCATCATAGAGAAGTCTTCCATTCTAGAAATGTTTGCATCATAGTGCAGGCTTGCCTTCTAGAACATGCTTGCATTCTAGAACACGCTTGCATCATAGTGAAGTCTAGCATTCTAGAACAGGGTTGCATCAGGGTGCAGGCTTGCATTCAAGAACATGCTTGCATTCTAGAACAGGGTTGCATCATAGTGCAATCTTGCATTCTAGAACAGCCTTGAATCATAATGCAGGCTTATTTTCTAGAACATTTTTGCATCATAGTGCAGGCTTGCATTATAGAAAACTCTTGCATCATGGTGCAGGCTTGCATTCTAGAACAGGGTTGCATCATAGAGCAGGCTTGCATTCTAGAACAGCTTTCCATCATATTGCAGGCTTGCATTCTAGAACATGCTTGCATCGTAATACAGGCTTCCATTCTAGAACAGGGTTGCATCATAGTGCAGGCTTGCATTCTAGATCAAGCTTGCATCATAATACAGGCTTGCATTCTAGAACAGGGTTGCATTCTAGAACACACTTGCATCATAGAGAAGACTTGCATTCTAGAACATGTCTGCATTATAGTGCAGGCTTGCATTCTAGGACACGCTTGCATTCTAGAACAAGCTTGCATCATAGTGCAGGCTTGCAATCAAGAACAGGGTTGCATCATAGTGCAGCCTTGCATTCTAGATCAAGCTTGCATCATAATACAGGCTTGCATTCTAGAACAGGGTTGCCTCATTGTGCAGGCTTGCATTCTAGAATATGCTTGCATTATAGAATACGCTTGCATCATAGAGAAGTCTTGCATTCTAGAACATGATTGCATCATAGTGCAGGCTTCCATTCTAGAACATGTTTGCATCAAAGAGCATTCTTCCATTCTAGAACAGGGTTGCATCATAATGCAGGCTTGCATTCTAGAACAGCTTTCCATCATATTGCAGGCTTGCATTCTAGAACATGCTTGCATCATAATACAGGCTTGCATTCTAGAACAGGGTTGCATCATAGTGCAGGCTTGCATTCTAGAACAGCTTTCCATCATAGTGCAGGCTTGTATTCTAGAATATGCTTGCATTCTAGAATACGCTTGCATCATAGAGAAGTCTTTCATTCTAGAACGTTTGCATCATAGTGCAGGCTTGCATTCTAGAACAGCCTTGAATCATAATGCAGGCTTTCGTTCTAGAACAGGTTTGCATCATAGAGAAGTCTTCCATTCTAGAAATGTTTGCATCATAGTGCAGGCTTGCCTTCTAGAACATGCTTGCATTCTAGAACACGCTTGCATCATTGTGAAGTCTCGCATTCTAGAACAGGGTTGCATCAGGGTGCAGGCTTGCATTCAAGAGCATGCTTGCATTCTAGAACAGGGTTGCATCATAGTGCAATCTTGCATTCTAGAACCGCCTTGAATCATAATGCAGGCTTATGTACTAGAAAATTTTGGATCATAGAGAAGACTTGCATTCTAGAAAACTCTTGCATCATAGTGCAGGCTTGCATTCTAGAACATGCTTGCATTCTAGAACAAGCTTGTATCATAGTGCAGGCTTGCATTCCAGAACACGGTTGCATCATAGTGCAGGCTTGTATTCTAGATCAAGCTTGCATCATAATACCGGTTTGCATTCTAGAACAGGGTTGCCTCATAGTGCAGGCTTGCATTCTAGAACAGCTTTCCATCATAGTGCAGGCTTGCATTCTAGAATATGCTTGCATTCTAGAATACGCTTGCATCATAGAGAAGTCTTGCATTCAAGAACAAGCTTGCATCATAGTGCAGGCTTGCATTCTAGAACAGGCGTGCATCTTAGTGCATTCTAGAACAGGGTTGCATCATAGTGCAGGCTTGCATTCTAGAACAGGGTTGCATCATAGTGCAGGCTTGCATTCTAGAACAGCTTTCCATCATATTGCAGGCTTGCATTCTAGAACATGCTTGCATCATAATACAGGCTTGCATTCTAGAACAGGGTTGCCTCATAGTGCAGGCTTGCATTCTAGAACAGGCTTGCAACATAGAGCATTCTTGCATTCTAGAACAGGTGTGCATCATGGTGCAGGCTTGCATTCTAGAACAAGCATGCATCATAGCACAGGCTTGCATTCTAAACAGGGTTGCATCATAGTGCAGGCTTGCATTCTAGATCAAGATTTCATCGTAATACAGGCTTGCATTCCACAACAGCTTTCCATCATAGTGCAGGCTTGCATTCTAGAACATGCTTGCATCATAATACAGGCTTGCATTCTAGAACAGGTTTGCATCATAGTGCAGGCTTGCATTCTAGAACAGCTTTCCATCATAGTGCAGGCTTGCATTCTAGAATATGCTTGCATTCTAGAATACGCTAGCATCATAGAGAAGTCTTGCATTCTAGAACGTTTGCATCATAGTGCAGGCTTGCCTTCTAGAACATGCTTGCATTCTAGAACACGCTTGCATCATAGTGAAGTCTAGCATTCTAGAACAGGGTTGCATCAGGGTGCAGGCTTGCATTCAAGAACATGCTTGCATTCTAGAACAGGGTTGCATCATAGTGCAATCTTGCATTCTAGAACAGCCTTGAATCATAATGCAGGCTTATTTTCTAGAACATTTTTGCATCATAGTGCAGGCTTGCATTCTAGAAAACTCTTGCATCATGGTGCAGGCTTGCATTCTAGAACAGGGTTGCATCATAGAGCAGGCTTGCATTCTAGAACAGCTTTCCATCATATTGCAGGCTTGCATTCTAGAACATGCTTGCATCGTAATACAGGCTTCCATTCTAGAACAGGGTTGCATCATAGTGCAGGCTTGCATTCTAGAAAACTCTTGCATCATGGTGCAGGCTTGCATTCTAGAACAGGGTTGCATCATAGAGCAGGCTTGCATTCTAGAACAGCTTTCCATCATATTGCAGGCTTGCATTCTAGAACATGCTTGCATCGTAATACAGGCTTCCATTCTAGAACAGGGTTGCATCATAGTGCAATCTTGCATTCTAGAACAGCTTTCCATCATATTGCAGGCTTGCATTCTAGAACATGCTTGCATCATAATACAGGCTTGCATTCTAGAACAGGGTTGCCTCATAGTGCAGGCTTGCATTCTAGAACAGGCTTGCAACATAGAGCATTCTTGCATTCTAGAACAGGTGTGCATCATGGTGCAGGCTTGCATTCTAGAACAAGCATGCATCATAGCACAGGCTTGCATTCTAAACAGGGTTGCATCATAGTGCAGGCTTGCATTCTAGATCAAGCTTTCATCGTAATACAGGCTTGCATTCCACAACAGCTTTCCATCATAGTGCAGGCTTGCATTCTAGAACATGCTTGCATCATAATACAGGCTTGCATTCTAGAACAGGTTTGCATCATAGTGCAGGCTTGCATTCTAGAACAGCTTTCCATCATAGTGCAGGCTTGCATTCTAGAATATGCTTGCATTCTAGAATACGCTTGCATCATAGAGAAGTCTTGCATTCAAGAACAAGCTTGCATCATAGTGCAGGCTTGCATTCTAGAACAGGCGTGCATCTTAGTGCATTCTAGAACAGGGTTGCATCATAGTGCAGGCTTGCATTCTAGAACAGGGTTGCATCATAGTGCAGGCTTGCATTCTAGAACAGCTTTCCATCATATTGCAGGCTTGCATTCTAGAACATGCTTGCATCATAATACAGGCTTGCATTCTAGAACAGGGTTGCCTCATAGTGCAGGCTTGCATTCTAGAACAGGCTTGCAACATAGAGCATTCTTGCATTCTAGAACAGGTGTGCATCATGGTGCAGGCTTGCATTCTAGAACAAGCATGCATCATAGCACAGGCTTGCATTCTAAACAGGGTTGCATCATAGTGCAGGCTTGCATTCTAGATCAAGCTTTCATCGTAATACAGGCTTGCATTCCACAACAGCTTTCCATCATAGTGCAGGCTTGCATTCTAGAACATGCTTGCATCATAATACAGGCTTGCATTCTAGAACAGGTTTGCATCATAGTGCAGGCTTGCATTCTAGAACAGCTTTCCATCATAGTGCAGGCTTGCATTCTAGAATATGCTTGCATTCTAGAATACGCTAGCATCATAGAGAAGTCTTGCATTCTAGAACGTTTGCATCATAGTGCAGGCTTGCATTCTAGAACAGCCTTGAATCATAATGCAGGCTTTCATTCTAGAACAGGGTTGCATCATAGAGAAGTCTTCCATTCTAGAAAATGTTTGCATCATAGTGCAGGCTTGCCTTCTAGAACATGCTTGCATTCTAGAACACGCTTGCATCATAGTGAAGTCTAGCATTCTAGAACAGGGTTGCATCAGGCTGCAGGCTTGCATTCAAGAACATGCTTGCATTCTAGAACAGGGTTGCATCATAGTGCAATCTTGCATTCTAGAACAGCCTTGAATCATAATGCAGGCTTATTTTCTAGAACATTTTTGCATCATAGTGCAGGCTTGCATTCTAGAACAGGGTTGCATCATAGAGCAGGCTTGCATTCTAGAACAGCTTTCCATCATATTGCAGGCTTGCATTCTAGAACATGCTTGCATCGTAATACAGGCTTCCATTCTAGAACAGGGTTGCATCATAGTGCAGGCTTGCATTCTAGATCAAGCTTGCATCATAATACAGGCTTGCATTCTAGAACAGGGTTGCATTCTAGAACACACTTGCATCATAGAGAAGACTTGCATTCTAGAACATGTTTGCATCATAGTGCAGGCTTGCATTCTAGGACACGCTTGCATTCTAGAACAAGCTTGCATCATAGTGCAGGCTTGCAATCAAGAACAGGGTTGCATCATAGTGCAGCCTTGCATTCTAGATCAAGCTTGCATCATAATACAGGCTTGCATTCTAGAACAGGGTTGCCTCATTGTGCAGGCTTGCATTCTAGAATATGCTTGCATTATAGAATACGCTTGCATCATAGAGAAGTCTTGCATTCTAGAACATGATTGCATCATAGTGCAGGCTTCCATTCTAGAACATGTTTGCATCAAAGAGCATTCTTCCATTCTAGAACAGGGTTGCATCATAATGCAGGCTTGCATTCTAGAACAGCTTTCCATCATATTGCAGGCTTGCATTCTAGAACATGCTTGCATCATAATACAGGCTTGCATTCTAGAACAGGGTTGCCTCATAGTGCAGGCTTGCATTCTAGAACAGGCTTGCAACATAGAGCATTCTTGCATTCTAGAACAGGTGTGCATCATGGTGCAGGCTTGCATTCTAGAACAAGCATGCATCATAGCACAGGCTTGCATTCTAAACAGGGTTGCATCATAGTGCAGGCTTGCATTCTAGATCAAGCTTTCATCGTAATACAGGCTTGCATTCCACAACAGCTTTCCATCATAGTGCAGGCTTGCATTCTAGAACATGCTTGCATCATAATACAGGCTTGCATTCTAGAACAGGTTTGCATCATAGTGCAGGCTTGCATTCTAGAACAGCTTTCCATCATAGTGCAGGCTTGCATTCTAGAATATGCTTGCATTCTAGAATACGCTAGCATCATAGAGAAGTCTTGCATTCTAGAACGTTTGCATCATAGTGCAGGCTTGCATTCTAGAACAGCCTTGAATCATAATGCAGGCTTTCATTCTAGAACAGGGTTGCATCATAGAGAAGTCTTCCATTCTAGAAAATGTTTGCATCATAGTGCAGGCTTGCCTTCTAGAACATGCTTGCATTCTAGAACACGCTTCCATCATAGTGAAGTCTAGCATTCTAGAACAGGGTTGCATCAGGCTGCAGGCTTGCATTCAAGAACATGCTTGCATTCTAGAACAGGGTTGCATCATAGTGCAATCTTGCATTCTAGAACAGCCTTGAATCATAATGCAGGCTTATTTTCTAGAATATTTTTGCATCATAGTGCAGGCTTGCATTCTAGAAAACTCTTGCATCATGGTGCAGGCTTGCATTCTAGAACAGGGTTGCATCATAGAGCAGGCTTGCATTCTAGAACAGCTTTCCATCATATTGCAGGCTTGCATTCTAGAACATGCTTGCATCGTAATACAGGCTTCCATTCTAGAACAGGGTTGCATCATAGTGCAGGCTTGCATTCTAGAACAGCTTTCCATCATAGTGCAGGCTTGTATTCTAGAATATGCTTGCATTCTAGAATACGCTTGCATCATAGAGAAGTCTTTCATTCTAGAACGTTTGCATCATAGTGCAGGCTTGCATTCTAGAACAGCCTTGAATCATAATGCAGGCTTTCGTTCTAGAACAGGTTTGCATCATAGAGAAGTCTTCCATTCTAGAAATGTTTGCATCATAGTGCAGGCTTGCCTTCTAGAACATGCTTGCATTCTAGAACACGCTTGCATCATTGTGAAGTCTCGCATTCTAGAACAGGGTTGCATCAGGGTGCAGGCTTGCATTCAAGAGCATGCTTGCATTCTAGAACAGGGTTGCATCATAGTGCAATCTTGCATTCTAGAACCGCCTTGAATCATAATGCAGGCTTATGTACTAGAAAATTTTGGATCATAGTGCAAGCTTGCATTCTAGAAAACTCTTGCATCATAGTGCAGGCTTGCATTCTAGAACATGCTTGCATTCTAGAACAAGCTTGTATCATAGTGCAGGCTTGCATTCCAGAACACGGTTGCATCATAGTGCAGGCTTGTATTCTAGATCAAGCTTGCATCATAATACCGGTTTGCATTCTAGAACAGGGTTGCCTCATAGTGCAGGCTTGCATTCTAGAACAGCTTTCCATCATAGTGCAGGCTTGCATTCTAGAATATGCTTGCATTCTAGAATACGCTTGCATCATAGAGAAGTCTTGCATTCAAGAACAAGCTTGCATCATAGTGCAGGCTTGCATTCTAGAACAGGCGTGCATCTTAGTGCATTCTAGAACAGGGTTGCATCATAGTGCAGGCTTGCATTCTGGAACAGGGTTGCATCATAGTGCAATCTTGCATTCTAGAACAGCTTTCCATCATATTGCAGGCTTGCATTCTAGAACATGCTTGCATCATAATACAGGCTTGCATTCTAGAACAGGGTTGCCTCATAGTGCAGGCTTGCATTCTAGAACAGGCTTGCAACATAGAGCATTCTTGCATTCTAGAACAGGTGTGCATCATGGTGCAGGCTTGCATTCTAGAACAAGCATGCATCATAGCACAGGCTTGCATTCTAAACAGGGTTGCATCATAGTGCAGGCTTGCATTCTAGATCAAGCTTTCATCGTAATACAGGCTTGCATTCCACAACAGCTTTCCATCATAGTGCAGGCTTGCATTCTAGAACATGCTTGCATCATAATACAGGCTTGCATTCTAGAACAGGTTTGCATCATAGTGCAGGCTTGCATTCTAGAACAGCTTTCCATCATAGTGCAGGCTTGCATTCTAGAATATGCTTGCATTCTAGAATACGCTAGCATCATAGAGAAGTCTTGCATTCTAGAACGTTTGCATCATAGTGCAGGCTTGCATTCTAGAACAGCCTTGAATCATAATGCAGGCTTTCATTCTAGAACAGGGTTGCATCATAGAGAAGTCTTCCATTCTAGAAAATGTTTGCATCATAGTGCAGGCTTGCCTTCTAGAACATGCTTGCATTCTAGAACACGCTTGCATCATAGTGAAGTCTAGCATTCTAGAACAGGGTTGCATCAGGGTGCAGGCTTGCATTCAAGAACATGCTTGCATTCTAGAACAGGGTTGCATCATAGTGCAATCTTGCATTCTAGAACAGCCTTGAATCATAATGCAGGCTTATTTTCTAGAACATTTTTGCATCATAGTGCAGGCTTGCATTCTAGAAAACTCTTGCATCATGGTGCAGGCTTGCATTCTAGAACAGGGTTGCATCATAGAGCAGGCTTGCATTCTAGAACAGCTTTCCATCATATTGCAGGCTTGCATTCTAGAACATGCTTGCATCGTAATACAGGCTTCCATTCTAGAACAGGGTTGCATCATAGTGCAGGCTTGCATTCTAGATCAAGCTTGCATCATAATACAGGCTTGCATTCTAGAACAGGGTTGCATTCTAGAACACACTTGCATCATAGAGAAGACTTGCATTCTAGAACATGTCTGCATTATAGTGCAGGCTTGCATTCTAGGACACGCTTGCATTCTAGAACAAGCTTGCATCATAGTGCAGGCTTGCAATCAAGAACAGGGTTGCATCATAGTGCAGCCTTGCATTCTAGATCAAGCTTGCATCATAATACAGGCTTGCATTCTAGAACAGGGTTGCCTCATTGTGCAGGCTTGCATTCTAGAATATGCTTGCATTATAGAATACGCTTGCATCATAGAGAAGTCTTGCATTCTAGAACATGATTGCATCATAGTGCAGGCTTCCATTCTAGAACATGTTTGCATCAAAGAGCATTCTTCCATTCTAGAACAGGGTTGCATCATAATGCAGGCTTGCATTCTAGAACAGCTTTCCATCATATTGCAGGCTTGCATTCTAGAACATGCTTGCATCATAATACAGGCTTGCATTCTAGAACAGGGTTGCATCATAGTGCAGGCTTGCATTCTAGAACAGCTTTCCATCATAGTGCAGGCTTGTATTCTAGAATATGCTTGCATTCTAGAATACGCTTGCATCATAGAGAAGTCTTTCATTCTAGAACGTTTGCATCATAGTGCAGGCTTGCATTCTAGAACAGCCTTGAATCATAATGCAGGCTTTCGTTCTAGAACAGGTTTGCATCATAGAGAAGTCTTCCATTCTAGAAATGTTTGCATCATAGTGCAGGCTTGCCTTCTAGAACATGCTTGCATTCTAGAACACGCTTGCATCATTGTGAAGTCTCGCATTCTAGAACAGGGTTGCATCAGGGTGCAGGCTTGCATTCAAGAGCATGCTTGCATTCTAGAACAGGGTTGCATCATAGTGCAATCTTGCATTCTAGAACCGCCTTGAATCATAATGCAGGCTTATGTACTAGAAAATTTTGGATCATAGAGAAGACTTGCATTCTAGAAAACTCTTGCATCATAGTGCAGGCTTGCATTCTAGAACATGCTTGCATTCTAGAACAAGCTTGTATCATAGTGCAGGCTTGCATTCCAGAACACGGTTGCATCATAGTGCAGGCTTGTATTCTAGATCAAGCTTGCATCATAATACCGGTTTGCATTCTAGAACAGGGTTGCCTCATAGTGCAGGCTTGCATTCTAGAACAGCTTTCCATCATAGTGCAGGCTTGCATTCTAGAATATGCTTGCATTCTAGAATACGCTTGCATCATAGAGAAGTCTTGCATTCAAGAACAAGCTTGCATCATAGTGCAGGCTTGCATTCTAGAACAGGCGTGCATCTTAGTGCATTCTAGAACAGGGTTGCATCATAGTGCAGGCTTGCATTCTAGAACAGGGTTGCATCATAGTGCAGGCTTGCATTCTAGAACAGCTTTCCATCATATTGCAGGCTTGCATTCTAGAACATGCTTGCATCATAATACAGGCTTGCATTCTAGAACAGGGTTGCCTCATAGTGCAGGCTTGCATTCTAGAACAGGCTTGCAACATAGAGCATTCTTGCATTCTAGAACAGGTGTGCATCATGGTGCAGGCTTGCATTCTAGAACAAGCATGCATCATAGCACAGGCTTGCATTCTAAACAGGGTTGCATCATAGTGCAGGCTTGCATTCTAGATCAAGCTTTCATCGTAATACAGGCTTGCATTCCACAACAGCTTTCCATCATAGTGCAGGCTTGCATTCTAGAACATGCTTGCATCATAATACAGGCTTGCATTCTAGAACAGGTTTGCATCATAGTGCAGGCTTGCATTCTAGAACAGCTTTCCATCATAGTGCAGGCTTGCATTCTAGAATATGCTTGCATTCTAGAATACGCTAGCATCATAGAGAAGTCTTGCATTCTAGAACGTTTGCATCATAGTGCAGGCTTGCCTTCTAGAACATGCTTGCATTCTAGAACACGCTTGCATCATAGTGAAGTCTAGCATTCTAGAACAGGGTTGCATCAGGGTGCAGGCTTGCATTCAAGAACATGCTTGCATTCTAGAACAGGGTTGCATCATAGTGCAATCTTGCATTCTAGAACAGCCTTGAATCATAATGCAGGCTTATTTTCTAGAACATTTTTGCATCATAGTGCAGGCTTGCATTCTAGAAAACTCTTGCATCATGGTGCAGGCTTGCATTCTAGAACAGGGTTGCATCATAGAGCAGGCTTGCATTCTAGAACAGCTTTCCATCATATTGCAGGCTTGCATTCTAGAACATGCTTGCATCGTAATACAGGCTTCCATTCTAGAACAGGGTTGCATCATAGTGCAGGCTTGCATTCTAGATCAAGCTTGCATCATAATACAGGCTTGCATTCTAGAACACACTTGCATCATAGAAAAGACTTGCATTCTAGAACGTTTGCATCATAGTGCAGGCTTGCATTCTAGGACACGCTTGCATTCTAGAACAAGCTTGCATCATAGTGCAGGCTTGCAATCAAGAACAGGGTTGCATCATAGTGCAGCCTTGCATTCTAGATCAAGCTTGCATCATAATACGGGCTTGCATTCTAGAACAGGGTTGCCTCATTGTGCAGGCTTGCATTCTAGAATATGCTTGCATTATAGAATACGCTTGCATCATAGAGAAGTCTTGCATTCTAGAACATGATTGCATCATAGTGCAGGCTTGAATTCTAGAACATGCTTGCATCTTAGTGCATTCTAGAAATGGGTTGCATCATAGTGCAGGCTTGCATTCTAGAACATGTTTGCATCATAGAGCATTCTTGCATTCTAGAACAGGGTTGCATCATAGTGCAGGCTTTCATTCTAGAACATGCTTGCTTCATAGTGCAGGCTTGCATTCTAGAACAGCTTTCCATCATAGTGCAGGCTTGCATTCTAGAACGTGTTTGCATCATAATACAAACTTGCATTCTAGAACTTGTTTGCATCATAGTGCAGGCTTGCATTCTAGAACAGGCGTGCATCATAGTGCATTCTAGAACACTCTTGCATCATAGTGCAGGTTTGCATTCTAGTACATGCTTGCATTCTAGAGCATGCTCTCATCATAGAGAAGTCTTGCATTCAAGAACAGGGTTGCCTCAGGGTGCAGTCTTGCCTTCTAGAACATGTTTGCATTCTAGAACACGCTCGCATCATAGAGAATTATTGCATTCTAGAACAGCGTTGCATTATAGCGCAGGCTTGCATTCTAGAACATGTTTGCATTCTAGATCAAGCTTGCATCATAATATAGGCTTGCATTCTAGAACAAGCTTGCATCATAGTGCAGGCTTGCATTCTAGAACAGCTTTCCATCATAGTGCAGTCATGCATTCTAGAATATGCTTGCATTCTAGAACACGCTTGCATCATAGTGCAGGCTTGCATTCTAGAACAGGGTTGCATCATAGTGCAGGCTTGCATTCTAGAACAAGCTTTCATCATAATGCAGGCTTGCATTCTGGAACAGCTTTCCATCATATTGCAGGCTTGCATTCTAGAACATGCTTGCATCATAATACAGGCTTGCATTCTAGAACACTCTTGCATCATAGTGCAGGCTTGCATTCTAGAACAGGGTTGCATCATATTGCAGGCTTGCATTCTAGAACATGCTTGCATCATAATACAGGCTTGCATTCTAGAACACTCTTGCATCATAGTGCAGGCTTACATTCTAGAACAGCTTTCCATCATAGTGCAGGCTTACATCCTAGAACATGCTTGCATCATAATACAGGCTTGCATTCTAGAACAGGGTTGCATCATAGTGCAGGCTTGCATTCTAGAACAGCTTTCCATCATAGTGCAGGCTTGAATTCTAGAACATGCTTGCATTCTAGAACATACTTGCATCATAGAGAAGACTTGTATTCTAGAACATGTTTGCATCATAGTGCAGGCTTGCATTCTAGGACATGCTTGCATTCTAGAACAAGCTTGCATCATAGTGCAGGCTTGCATTCAAGAACAGGGTTGCATCATAGTGCAGCCTTGCATTCTAGATCAAGCTTGCATCATAATACAGGCTTGCATTCTAGAACAGGGTTGCCTCATAGTGCAGGCTTGCATTCTAGAACAGCTTTCCATCATAGTGCAGGCTTGCATTCTAGAATATGCTTGCCTTCTAGAACATGTTTGCATCATAGTGCAGGCTTGCATTCTAGAACAGGCGTGCATCTTAGTGCATTCTAGAACATGTTTGCATCATAGTGCAGGCTTGCACTCCAGAACATGTTTCCATCATAGAGCATTCTTGCATTCTAGAACTGGGTTGCATCATAGTACAGGCTCGCATTCTAGAACAAGCTTGCATCATAGTGCAGGCTTGCATTCTAGAACAGCTTTCCATCATAGTGCAGGTTTGCATCCTAGAACATGCTTGCATCATAATACAGGCTTGCATTCTAGAACAGGTTTGCATCATAGAGAAGTCTTGCCTTCTAGAACATGTTTGCATCATAGTGCAGACTTGCATTCTAGAACAGGCGTGCATCTTAGTGCATTCTAGAACAGGGTTGCTTCATAGTGCAGGCTTGCATTCCAGTACATGCTTGCATTCTAGAACATGCTCGCATCATTGAGAAGGCCTGCATTCTAGAACATGTTTGCATTATAGCGCAGGCTTGCATTCTAGAACACGCTTGCATTCTAGAACACACTTGCATCATAGAGAAGTCTTGCATTCTGGAACATGTTTGCATCATAGTGAAGGATTGCATTCTAGAAAAAGTTTGCATCATAATACAGGCTTGCATTCAAGAACAGGGTTGCATCATAGTGCAGGCTTGCATTCTAGAACAGCTTTCCATCATAGTGCAGGCATGCATTCTAGAATATGCTTGCATTCTAGAATACACTTGCATCATAGAGAAGTCTTGCATTCTAGAACATGATTGCATCATAGTGCAGGCTTGCATTCTAGAACAGGCGTGCATCTTAGTGCATTCTAGAACAGGGTTGGATCATAGTGCAGGCTTGCATTCTAGAATATGCTTGCATCATAGAGCATTCTTGCATTCTAGAACAGGGTTGCATCATAGTGCAGGCTTGCATTCTAGAACAGCTTTCCATCATATTGCAGGCTTGCATTCTAGAACATGCTTGCATCATAATACAGGCTTGCATTCTAGAACAGGGTTGCATCATAGTGCAATCTTGCATTCTAGAACCGCCTTGAAACATAATGCAGGCTTATGTACTAGAACATTTTTGCATCATAGTGCAAGCTTGCATTTTAGAAAACTCTTGCATCATAGTGCAGGCTTGCATTCTAGAACATGCTTGCATTCTAGAACACACTTGCATCATAGAGAAGACTTGCATTCTAGAACATGTTTGAATCATAGTGCAGGCTTGCTTTCTAGGACACGCTTGCATTCTAGAACAAGCTTGCATCATAGTGCAGGCTTGCAATCAAGAACAGGGTTGCATCATAGTGCAGCCTTGCATTCTAGATCAAGCTTGCATCATAATACAGGCTTGCATTCTAGAACAGGGTTGCCTCATTGTGCAGGCTTGCATTCTAGAATATGCTTGCATTATAGAATACGCTTGCATCATAGAGAAGTCTTGCATTCTAGAACATGATTGCATCATAGTGCAGGCTTGCATTCTAGAACAGCTTTCCATCATATTGCAGGCTTGCGTACTAGAACATGCTTGCAGCATAATACAGGCTTGCATTCTAGAACAGGGTTGCATCTTAGTGCATTCTAGAACAGGGTTGCATCATAGTGCAGGCTTGCATTCTAGAACAGGCGTGCATCTTAGTGCATTCTAGAACAGGGTTGCATCATAGTGCAGGCTTGCATTCTAGAATATGCTTGCATCATAGAGCATTCTTGCATTCTAGAACAGGGTTGCCTCATAGCGCAGGCTTGCATTCTAGAACAGCTTTCCATCATATTGCAGGCTTGCATTCTAGAACATGCTTACATCATAATACAGGCTTCCATTCTAGAACAGGGTTGCATCATAGTGCAGGCTTGCATTCTAGACCAAGCTTGCATCATAATACAGGCTTGCATTCTAGAACAGGGTTGCATCATAGTGCAGGCTTGCATTCTAGAACAGCTTTCCATCATAGTGCAGGCTTGTATTCTAGAATATGCTTGCATTCTAGAATACGCTTGCATCGTAGAGAAGTCTTCCATTCTAGAAATGTTTGCATCATAGTGCAGGCTTGCCTTCTAGAACATGCTTGCATTCTAGAACACGCTTGCATCATTGTGAAGTCTCGCATTCTAGAACAGGGTTGCATCAGGGTGCAGGCTTGCATTCAAGAACATGCTTGCATTATAGAACAGGGTTACATCATAGTGCAATCTTGCATTCTAGAACCGCCTTGAATCATAATGCAGGCTTATGTACTAGAACATTTTTGCATCATAGTGCAAGCTTGCATTTTAGAAAACTCTTGCATCATAGTGCAGGCTTGCATTCTAGAACATGCTTGCATTCTAGATCAAGCTTGCATCATAATACAGGCTTGCATTCTAGAACAGGGTTCCATCATAATGCAGGCTTGCATTCTAGAACAAGCTTGCATCATAGTGCAGGCTTGCATTCTAGAACAGGCGTGCATCTTAGTGCATTCTAGAACAGGGTTGCATCATAGTGCAGGCTTGCATTCTAGAACAAGCTTTCATCATAATGCAGGCTTGCATTCTGGAACAGCTTTCCATCATATTGCAGGCTTGCATTCTAGAACATGCTTGCATCATAACACAGGCTTGCATTCTAGAACAGGGATGCCTCATAGTGCAAGCTTGCAATCGAGAACAGCTTTCCATCATAGTGCAGGCTTGCATTCTAGAACAGGCGTGCATCTTAGTGCATTCTAGAACAGGGTTGCATCATAGTGCAGGCTTGCATTCTAGAACAGGGTTGCATCATAGTGCAATCTTGCATTCTAGAACAGCTTTCCATCATATTGCATGCTTGCATTCTAGAACATGCTTGCATCATAATACAGGCTTGCATTCTAGAACAGGGTTGCATCATAGTGCAGGCTTGCATTCTAGAACAGGCTTGCATCATAATACAGGCTTGCATTCTAGAACAGGGTTGCATCATAGTGCAGGCTTGCATTCTAGAACATGCTTGCATCATAATACAGGCTTGCATTCTAGAACAGGGTTGCATCATAGTGCAGGCTTGCATTCTAGAACATGCTTGCATCATAATACAGGCTTGCATTCTAGAACATGCTTGCATCATAATACAGGCTTGCATTCTAGAACAGGGTTGCCTCATAGTGCAGGCTTGCATTCTAGAACAGGCTTGCAACATAGAGCATTCTTGCATTCTAGAACAGGTGTGCATCATGGTGCAGGCTTGCATTCTAGAACAAGCATGCATCATAGCACAGGCTTGCATTCTAAACAGGGTTGCATCATAGTGCAGGCTTGCATTCTAGATCAAGCTTTCATCGTAATACAGGCTTGCATTCCACAACAGCTTTCCATCATAGTGCAGGCTTGCATTCTAGAACATGCTTGCATCATAATACAGGCTTGCATTCTAGAACAGGTTTGCATCATAGTGCAGGCTTGCATTCTAGAACAGCTTTCCATCATAGTGCAGGCTTGCATTCTAGAATATGCTTGCATTCTAGAATACGCTAGCATCATAGAGAAGTCTTGCATTCTAGAACGTTTGCATCATAGTGCAGGCTTGCATTCTAGAACAGCCTTGAATCATAATGCAGGCTTTCATTCTAGAACAGGGTTGCATCATAGAGAAGTCTTCCATTCTAGAAAATGTTTGCATCATTGTGCAGGCTTGCCTTCTAGAACATGCTTGCATTCTAAAACACGCTTGCATCATAGTGAAGTCTAGCATTCTAGAACAGGGTTGCATCAGGCTGCAGGCTTGCATTCAAGAACATGCTTGCATTCTAGAACAGGGTTGCATCATAGTGCAATCTTGCATTCTAGAACAGCCTTGAATCATAATGCAGGCTTATTTTCTAGAACATTTTTGCATCATAGAGCAGGCTTGCATTCTAGAACAGCTTTCCATCATATTGCAGGCTTGCATTCTAGAACATGCTTGCATCGTAATACAGGCTTCCATTCTAGAACAGGGTTGCATCATAGTGCAGGCTTGCATTCTAGATCAAGCTTGCATCATAATACAGGCTTGCATTCTAGAACAGGGTTGCATTCTAGAACACACTTGCATCATAGAGAAGACTTGCATTCTAGAACATGTCTGCATTATAGTGCAGGCTTGCATTCTAGGACATGCTTGCATTCTAGAACAAGCTTGCATCATAGTGCAGGCTTGCATTCAAGAACAGGGTTGCATCATACAGCAGCCTTGCATTCTAGAGCAAGCTTGCATCATAATACAGGCTTGCATTCTAGAACAGCGTTGCCTCATAGTGCAGGCTTGCATTCTAGAACAGCTTTCCATCATAGTGCAGGCTTGCATTCTAGAATATGCTTGCATTCTAGAAAACACTTGCATCATAGAGAAGTCTTGCATTCTAGAACATGCTTGCATCATAATACAGGCTTGCATTCCTGAACAGGGTTGCATCATAGTGCAGGATTGTATTCTAGATCAAGCTTGCATCATCATACAGGTTTGCATTCTAGAACAGCTTTCCATCATAGTGCAGGCTTGCATTCTAGAATATGCTTGCATTCTAGAATACACTTGCATCTTAGAGAAGTCTTGCATTCTAGAACATGATTGCATCATAGTGCAGGCTTGAATTCTAGAACATGCTTGCATCTTAGTGCATTCTAGAAATGGGTTGCATCATAGTGCAGGCTTGCATTCTAGAACATGTTTGCATCATAGAGCATTCTTGCATTCTAGAACAGGGTTGCATCATAGTGCAGGCTTTCATTCTAGAACAAGCTTGCTTCATAGTGCAGGCTTGCATTCTAGAACAGCTTTCCATCATATTGCAGCCTTGCATTCTAGATCAAGCTTGCATCATAATACAGGCTTGCATTCTAGAACAGGGTTGCCTCATAGTGCAGGCTTGCATTCTAGAACAGCTTTCCATCATAGTGCAGGCTTGCATTCTAGAATATGCTTGCCTTCTAGAACATGTTTGCATCATAGTGCAGGCTTGCATTCTAGAACAGGCGTGCATCTTAGTGCATTCTAGAACATGTTTGCATCATAGTGCAGGCTTGCACTCCAGAACATGTTTCCATCATAGAGCATTCTTGCATTCTAGAACTGGGTTGCATCATAGTACAGGCTCGCATTCTAGAACAAGCTTGCATCATAGTGCAGGCTTGCATTCTAGAACAGCTTTCCATCATAGTGCAGGTTTGCATCCTAGAACATGCTTGCATCATAATACAGGCTTGCATTCTAGAACAGGGTTGCATCATAGAGAAGTCTTGCCTTCTAGAACATGTTTGCATCATAGTGCAGACTTGCATTCCAGTACATGCTTGCATTCTAGAACATGCTCGCATCATTGAGAAGGCCTGCATTCTAGATCATGTTTGCATTATAGCGCAGGCTTGCATTCTAGAACACGCTTGCATTCTAGAACACACTTGCATCATAGAGAAGTCTTGCATTCTGGAACATGTTTGCATCATAGTGAAGGATTGCATTCTAGAAAAAGTTTGCATCATAATACAGGCTTGCATTCAAGAACAGGGTTGCCTCATAGTGCAGGCTTGCATTCTAGAACAGCTTTCCATCATAGTGCAGGCATGCATTCTAGAATATGCTTGCATTCTAGAATACACTTGCATCATAGAGAAGTCTTGCATTCTAGAACATGATTGCATCATAGTGCAGGCTTGCATTCTAGAACAGGCGTGCATCTTAGTGCATTCTAGAACAGGGTTGGATCATAGTGCAGGCTTGCATTCTAGAATATGCTTGCATCATAGAGCATTCTTGCATTCTAGAACAGGGTTGCATCATAGTGCAGGCTTGCATTCTAGAACAGCTTTCCATCATATTGCAGGCTTGCATTCTAGAACATGCTTGCATCATAATACAGGCTTGCATTCTAGAACAGGGTTGCATCATAGTGCAGGCTTGCATTCTAGAACAGCTTTCCATCATAGTGCAGGCTTGTATTCTAGAATATGCTTGCATTCTAGAATACGCTTGCATCATAGAGAAGTCTTTCATTCTAGAACGTTTGCATCATAGTGCAGGCTTGCATTCTAGAACAGCCTTGAATCATAATGCAGGCTTTCGTTCTAGAACAGGTTTGCATCATAGAGAAGTCTTCCATTCTAGAAATGTTTGCATCATAGTGCAGGCTTGCCTTCTAGAACATGCTTGCATTCTAGAACACGCTTGCATCATTGTGAAGTCTCGCATTCTAGAACAGGGTTGCATCAGGGTGCAGGCTTGCATTCAAGAGCATGCTTGCATTCTAGAACAGGGTGGCATCATAGTGCAATCTTGCATTCTAGAACCGCCTTGAATCATAATGCAGGCTTATGTACTAGAAAATTTTGGATCATAGTGCAAGCTTGCATTCTAGAAAACTCTTGCATCATAGTGCAGGCTTGCATTCTAGAACATGCTTGCATTCTAGAACACACTTGCATCATAGAGAAGACTTGCATTCTAGAACATGTTTGAATCATAGTGCAGGCTTGCTTTCTAGGACACGCTTGCATTCTAGAACAAGCTTGCATCATAGTGCAGGCTTGCAATCAAGAACAGGGTTGCATCATAGTGCAGCCTTGCATTCTAGATCAAGCTTGCATCATAATACAGGCTTGCATTCTAGAACAGGGTTGCCTCATTGTGCAGGCTTGCATTCTAGAATATGCTTGCATTATAGAATACGCTTGCATCATAGAGAAGTCTTGCATTCTAGAACATGATTGCATCATAGTGCAGGCTTGCATTCTAGAACAGCTTTCCATCATATTGCAGGCTTGCGTACTAGAACATGCTTGCAGCATAATACAGGCTTGCATTCTAGAACAGGGTTGCATCTTAGTGCATTCTAGAACAGGGTTGCATCATAGTGCAGGCTTGCATTCTAGAACAGGCGTGCATCTTAGTGCATTCTAGAACAGGGTTGCATCATAGTGCAGGCTTGCATTCTAGAATATGCTTGCATCATAGAGCATTCTTGCATTCTAGAACAGGGTTGCCTCATAGCGCAGGCTTGCATTCTAGAACAGCTTTCCATCATATTGCAGGCTTGCATTCTAGAACATGCTTACATCATAATACAGGCTTCCATTCTAGAACAGGGTTGCATCATAGTGCAGGCTTGCATTCTAGACCAAGCTTGCATCATAATACAGGCTTGCATTCTAGAACAGGGTTGCATCATAGTGCAGGCTTGCATTCTAGAACAGCTTTCCATCATAGTGCAGGCTTGTATTCTAGAATATGCTTGCATTCTAGAATACGCTTGCATCGTAGAGAAGTCTTCCATTCTAGAAATGTTTGCATCATAGTGCAGGCTTGCCTTCTAGAACATGCTTGCATTCTAGAACACGCTTGCATCATTGTGAAGTCTCGCATTCTAGAACAGGGTTGCATCAGGGTGCAGGCTTGCATTCAAGAACATGCTTGCATTATAGAACAGGGTTACATCATAGTGCAATCTTGCATTCTAGAACCGCCTTGAATCATAATGCAGTCTTATGTACTAGAACATTTTTGCATCATAGTGCAAGCTTGCATTTTAGAAAACTCTTGCATCATAGTGCAGGCTTGCATTCTAGAACATGCTTGCATTCTAGATCAAGCTTGCATCATAATACAGGCTTGCATTCTAGAACAGGGTTCCATCATAATGCAGGCTTGCATTCTAGAACAAGCTTGCATCATAGTGCAGGCTTGCATTCTAGAACAGGCGTGCATCTTAGTGCATTCTAGAACAGGGTTGCATCATAGTGCAGGCTTGCATTCTAGAACAAGCTTTCATCATAATGCAGGCTTGCATTCTGGAACAGCTTTCCATCATATTGCAGGCTTGCATTCTAGAACATGCTTGCATCATAACACAGGCTTGCATTCTAGAACAGGGATGCCTCATAGTGCAAGCTTGCAATCGAGAACAGCTTTCCATCATAGTGCAGGCTTGCATTCTAGAACAGGCGTGCATCTTAGTGCATTCTAGAACAGGGTTGCATCATAGTGCAGGCTTGCATTCTAGAACAGGGTTGCATCATAGTGCAATCTTGCATTCTAGAACAGCTTTCCATCATATTGCATGCTTGCATTCTAGAACATGCTTGCATCATAATACAGGCTTGCATTCTAGAACAGGGTTGCATCATAGTGCAGGCTTGCATTCTAGAACAGGCTTGCATCATAATACAGGCTTGCATTCTAGAACAGGGTTGCATCATAGTGCAGGCTTGCATTCTAGAACATGCTTGCATCATAATACAGGCTTGCATTCTAGAACAGGGTTGCATCATAGTGCAGGCTTGCATTCTAGAACATGCTTGCATCATAATACAGGCTTGCATTCTAGAACATGCTTGCATCATAATACAGGCTTGCATTCTAGAACAGGGTTGCCTCATAGTGCAGGCTTGCATTCTAGAACAGGCTTGCAACATAGAGCATTCTTGCATTCTAGAACAGGTGTGCATCATGGTGCAGGCTTGCATTCTAGAACAAGCATGCATCATAGCACAGGCTTGCATTCTAAACAGGGTTGCATCATAGTGCAGGCTTGCATTCTAGATCAAGCTTTCATCGTAATACAGGCTTGCATTCCACAACAGCTTTCCATCATAGTGCAGGCTTGCATTCTAGAACATGCTTGCATCATAATACAGGCTTGCATTCTAGAACAGGTTTGCATCATAGTGCAGGCTTGCATTCTAGAACAGCTTTCCATCATAGTGCAGGCTTGCATTCTAGAATATGCTTGCATTCTAGAATACGCTAGCATCATAGAGAAGTCTTGCATTCTAGAACGTTTGCATCATAGTGCAGGCTTGCATTCTAGAACAGCCTTGAATCATAATGCAGGCTTTCATTCTAGAACAGGGTTGCATCATAGAGAAGTCTTCCATTCTAGAAAATGTTTGCATCATAGTGCAGGCTTGCCTTCTAGAACATGCTTGCATTCTAGAACACACTTGCATCATAGTTAAATCTAGCATTCTAGAACAGGGTTGCATCAGGGTGCAGGCTTGCATTCAAGAACATGCTTGCATTCTAGAACAGGGTTGCATCATAGTGCAATCTTGCATTCTAGAACAGCCTTGAATCATAATGCAGGCTTATTTTCTAGAACATTTTTGCATCATAGAGCAGGCTTGCATTCTAGAACAGCTTTCCATCATATTGCAGGCTTGCATTCTAGAACATGCTTGCATCGTAATACAGGCTTCCATTCTAGAACAGGGTTGCATCATAGTGCAGGCTTGCATTCTAGATCAAGCTTGCATCATAATACAGGCTTGCATTCTAGAACAGGGTTGCATTCTAGAACACACTTGCATCATAGAGAAGACTTGCATTCTAGAACATGTCTGCATTATAGTGCAGGCTTGCATTCTAGGACATGCTTGCATTCTAGAACAAGCTTGCATCATAGTGCAGGCTTGCATTCAAGAACAGGGTTGCATCATACAGCAGCCTTGCATTCTAGAGCAAGCTTGCATCATAATACAGGCTTGCATTCTAGAACAGCGTTGCCTCATAGTGCAGGCTTGCATTCTAGAACAGCTTTCCATCATAGTGCAGGCTTGCATTCTAGAATATGCTTGCATTCTAGAAAACACTTGCATCATAGAGAAGTCTTGCATTCTAGAACATGCTTGCATCATAATACAGGCTTGCATTCCTGAACAGGGTTGCATCATAGTGCAGGATTGTATTCTAGATCAAGCTTGCATCATCATACAGGTTTGCATTCTAGAACAGCTTTCCATCATAGTGCAGGCTTGCATTCTAGAATATGCTTGCATTCTAGAATACACTTGCATCTTAGAGAAGTCTTGCATTCTAGAACATGATTGCATCATAGTGCAGGCTTGAATTCTAGAACATGCTTGCATCTTAGTGCATTCTAGAAATGGGTTGCATCATAGTGCAGGCTTGCATTCTAGAACATGTTTGCATCATAGAGCATTCTTGCATTCTAGAACAGGGTTGCATCATAGTGCAGGCTTTCATTCTAGAACAAGCTTGCTTCATAGTGCAGGCTTGCATTCTAGAACAGCTTTCCATCATATTGCAGCCTTGCATTCTAGATCAAGCTTGCATCATAATACAGGCTTGCATTCTAGAACAGGGTTGCCTCATAGTGCAGGCTTGCATTCTAGAACAGCTTTCCATCATAGTGCAGGCTTGCATTCTAGAATATGCTTGCCTTCTAGAACATGTTTGCATCATAGTGCAGGCTTGCATTCTAGAACAGGCGTGCATCTTAGTGCATTCTAGAACATGTTTGCATCATAGTGCAGGCTTGCACTCCAGAACATGTTTCCATCATAGAGCATTCTTGCATTCTAGAACTGGGTTGCATCATAGTACAGGCTCGCATTCTAGAACAAGCTTGCATCATAGTGCAGGCTTGCATTCTAGAACAGCTTTCCATCATAGTGCAGGTTTGCATCCTAGAACATGCTTGCATCATAATACAGGCTTGCATTCTAGAACAGGGTTGCATCATAGAGAAGTCTTGCCTTCTAGAACATGTTTGCATCATAGTGCAGACTTGCATTCCAGTACATGCTTGCATTCTAGAACATGCTCGCATCATTGAGAAGGCCTGCATTCTAGATCATGTTTGCATTATAGCGCAGGCTTGCATTCTAGAACACGCTTGCATTCTAGAACACACTTGCATCATAGAGAAGTCTTGCATTCTGGAACATGTTTGCATCATAGTGAAGGATTGCATTCTAGAAAAAGTTTGCATCATAATACAGGCTTGCATTCAAGAACAGGGTTGCCTCATAGTGCAGGCTTGCATTCTAGAACAGCTTTCCATCATAGTGCAGGCATGCATTCTAGAATATGCTTGCATTCTAGAATACACTTGCATCATAGAGAAGTCTTGCATTCTAGAACATGATTGCATCATAGTGCAGGCTTGCATTCTAGAACAGGCGTGCATCTTAGTGCATTCTAGAACAGGGTTGGATCATAGTGCAGGCTTGCATTCTAGAATATGCTTGCATCATAGAGCATTCTTGCATTCTAGAACAGGGTTGCATCATAGTGCAGGCTTGCATTCTAGAACAGCTTTCCATCATATTGCAGGCTTGCATTCTAGAACATGCTTGCATCATAATACAGGCTTGCATTCTAGAACAGGGTTGCATCATAGTGCAGGCTTGCATTCTAGAACAGCTTTCCATCATAGTGCAGGCTTGTATTCTAGAATATGCTTGCATTCTAGAATACGCTTGCATCATAGAGAAGTCTTTCATTCTAGAACGTTTGCATCATAGTGCAGGCTTGCATTCTAGAACAGCCTTGAATCATAATGCAGGCTTTCGTTCTAGAACAGGTTTGCATCATAGAGAAGTCTTCCATTCTAGAAATGTTTGCATCATAGTGCAGGCTTGCCTTCTAGAACATGCTTGCATTCTAGAACACGCTTGCATCATTGTGAAGTCTCGCATTCTAGAACAGGGTTGCATCAGGGTGCAGGCTTGCATTCAAGAGCATGCTTGCATTCTAGAACAGGGTGGCATCATAGTGCAATCTTGCATTCTAGAACCGCCTTGAATCATAATGCAGGCTTATGTACTAGAAAATTTTGGATCATAGTGCAAGCTTGCATTCTAGAAAACTCTTGCATCATAGTGCAGGCTTGCATTCTAGAACATGCTTGCATTCTAGAACAAGCTTGTATCATAGTGCAGGCTTGCATTCCAGAACACGGTTGCATCATAGTGCAGGCTTGTATTCTAGATCAAGCTTGCATCATAATACCGGTTTGCATTCTAGAACAGGGTTGCATCATAGTGCAGGCTTGCACTCCAGAACATGTTTCCATCATAGAGCATTCTTGCATTCTAGAACTGGGTTGCATCATAGTACAGGCTCGCATTCTAGAACAAGCTTGCATCATAGTGCAGGCTTGCATTCTAGAACAGCTTTCCATCATAGTGCAGGTTTGCATCCTAGAACATGCTTGCATCATAATACAGGCTTGCATTCTAGAACAGGGTTGCATCATAGAGAAGTCTTGCCTTCTAGAACATGTTTGCATCATAGTGCAGACTTGCATTCTAGAACAGGCGTGCATCTTAGTGCATTCTAGAACAGGGTTGCATCATAGTGCAGGCTTGCATTCCAGTACATGCTTGCATTCTAGAACATGCTCGCATCATTGAGAAGGCCTGCATTCTAGAACATGTTTGCATTATAGCGCAGGCTTGCATTCTAGAACACGCTTGCATTCTAGAACACACTTGCATCATAGAGAAGTCTTGCATTCTGGAACATGTTTGCATCATAGTGAAGGATTGCATTCTAGAAAAAGTTTGCATCATAATACAGGCTTGCATTCAAGAACAGGGTTGCCTCATAGTGCAGGCTTGCATTCTAGAACAGCTTTCCATCATAGTGCAGGCATGCATTCTAGAATATGCTTGCATTCTAGAATACACTTGCATCATAGAGAAGTCTTGCATTCTAGAACATGATTGCATCATAGTGCAGGCTTGCATTCTAGAACAGGCGTGCATCTTAGTGCATTCTAGAACAGGGTTGGATCATAGTGCAGGCTTGCATTCTAGAATATGCTTGCATCATAGAGCATTCTTGCATTCTAGAACAGGGTTGCATCATAGTGCAGGCTTGCATTCTAGAACAGCTTTCCATCATATTGCAGGCTTGCATTCTAGAACATGCTTGCATCATAATACAGGCTTGCATTCTAGAACAGGGTTACATCATAGTGCAATCTTGCATTCTAGAACCGCCTTGAATCATAATGCAGGCTTATGTACTAGAACATTTTTGCATCATAGTGCAAGCTTGCATTTTAGAAAACTCTTGCATCATAGTGCAGGCTTGCATTCTAGAACATGCTTGCATTCTAGAACACACTTGCATCATAGAGAAGACTTGCATTCTAGAACATGTTTGAATCATAGTGCAGGCTTGCATTCTAGGACACGCTTGCATTCTAGAACAAGCTTTCATCATAGTGCAGGCTTGCAATCAAGAACAGGGTTGCATCATAGTGCAGCCTTGCATTCTAGATCAAGCTTGCATCATAATACAGGCTTGCATTCTAGAACAGGGTTGCCTCATTGTGCAGGCTTGCATTCTAGAATATGCTTGCATTATAGAATACGCTTGCATCATAGAGAAGTCTTGCATTCTAGAACATGATTGCATCATAGTGCAGGCTTCCATTCTAGAACATGTTTGCATCAAAGAGCATTCTTGTATTCTAGAACAGAGTTGCATCATAGTGCAGGCTTGCATTCTAGAACAGCTTTCCATCATATTGCAGGCTTGCGTTCTAGAACATGCTTGCAGCATAATACAGGCTTGCATTCTAGAACAGGGTTGCATCATAGTGCAGGCTTGCATTCTAGAACAGCTTTCCATCATAGTGCAGGCTTGTATTCTAGAATATGCTTGCATTCTAGAATACGCTTGCATCATAGAGAAGTCTTTCATTCTAGAACGTTTGCATCATAGTGCAGGCTTGCATTCTAGAACAGCCTTGAATCATAATGCAGGCTTTCGTTCTAGAACAGGTTTGCATCATAGAGAAGTCTTCCATTCTAGAAATGTTTGCATCATAGTGCAGGCTTGCCTTCTAGAACATGCTTGCATTCTAGAACACGCTTGCATCATTGTGAAGTCTCGCATTCTAGAACAGGGTTGCATCAGGGTGCAGGCTTGCATTCAAGAGCATGCTTGCATTCTAGAACAGGGTTGCATCATAGTGCAATCTTGCATTCTAGAACCGCCTTGAATCATAATGCAGGCTTATGTACTAGAAAATTTTGGATCATAGTGCAAGCTTGCATTCTAGAAAACTCTTGCATCATAGTGCAGGCTTGCATTCTAGAACATGCTTGCATTCTAGAACAAGCTTGTATCATAGTGCAGGCTTGCATTCCAGAACACGGTTGCATCATAGTGCAGGCTTGTATTCTAGATCAAGCTTGCATCATAATACCGGTTTGCATTCTAGAACAGGGTTGCATCATAGTGCAGGCTTGCACTCCAGAACATGTTTCCATCATAGAGCATTCTTGCATTCTAGAACTGGGTTGCATCATAGTACAGGCTCGCATTCTAGAACAAGCTTGCATCATAGTGCAGGCTTGCATTCTAGAACAGCTTTCCATCATAGTGCAGGCTTGCATCCTAGAACATGCTTGCATCATAATACAGGCTTGCATTCTAGAACAGGGTTGCATCATAGAGAAGTCTTGCCTTCTAGAACATGTTTGCATCATAGTGCAGACTTGCATTCTAGAACAGGCGTGCATCTTAGTGCATTCTAGAACAGGGTTGCATCATAGTGCAGGCTTGCATTCCAGTACATGCTTGCATTCTAGAACATGCTCGCATCATTGAGAAGGCCTGCATTCTAGAACATGTTTGCATTATAGCGCAGGCTTGCATTCTAGAACACGCTTGCATTCTAGAACACACTTGCATCATAGAGAAGTCTTGCATTCTGGAACATGTTTGCATCATAGTGAAGGATTGCATTCTAGAAAAAGTTTGCATCATAATACAGGCTTGCATTCAAGAACAGGGTTGCCTCATAGTGCAGGCTTGCATTCTAGAACAGCTTTCCATCATAGTGCAGGCATGCATTCTAGAATATGCTTGCATTCTAGAATACACTTGCATCATAGAGAAGTCTTGCATTCTAGAACATGATTGCATCATAGTGCAGGCTTGCATTCTAGAACAGGCGTGCATCTTAGTGCATTCTAGAACAGGGTTGGATCATAGTGCAGGCTTGCATTCTAGAATATGCTTGCATCATAGAGCATTCTTGCATTCTAGAACAGGGTTGCATCATAGTGCAGGCTTGCATTCTAGAACAGCTTTCCATCATATTGCAGGCTTGCATTCTAGAACATGCTTGCATCATAATACAGGCTTGCATTCTAGAACAGGGTTACATCATAGTGCAATCTTGCATTCTAGAACCGCCTTGAATCATAATGCAGGCTTATGTACTAGAACATTTTTGCATCATAGTGCAAGCTTGCATTTTAGAAAACTCTTGCATCATAGTGCAGGCTTGCATTCTAGAACATGCTTGCATTCTAGAACACACTTGCATCATAGAGAAGACTTGCATTCTAGAACATGTTTGAATCATAGTGCAGGCTTGCATTCTAGGACACGCTTGCATTCTAGAACAAGCTTGCATCATAGTGCAGGCTTGCAATCAAGAACAGGGTTGCATCATAGTGCAGCCTTGCATTCTAGATCAAGCTTGCATCATAATACAGGCTTGCATTCTAGAACAGGGTTGCCTCATTGTGCAGGCTTGCATTCTAGAATATGCTTGCATTATAGAATACGCTTGCATCATAGAGAAGTCTTGCATTCTAGAACATGATTGCATCATAGTGCAGGCTTGCATTCTAGAACATCTTTGCATCAAAGAGCATTCTTGTATTCTAGAACAGAGTTGCATCATAGTGCAGGCTTGCATTCTAGAACAGCTTTCCATCATATTGCAGGCTTGCGTTCTAGAACATGCTTGCAGCATAATACAGGCTTGCATTCTAGAACAGGGTTGCATCATAGTGCAGGCTTGCATTCTAGAACAGCTTTCCATCATAGTGCAGGCTTGTATTCTAGAATATGCTTGCATTCTAGAATACGCTTGCATCATAGAGAAGTCTTTCATTCTAGAACGTTTGCATCATAGTGCAGGCTTGCATTCTAGAACAGCCTTGAATCATAATGCAGGCTTTCGTTCTAGAACAGGTTTGCATCATAGAGAAGTCTTCCATTCTAGAAATGTTTGCATCATAGTGCAGGCTTGCCTTCTAGAACATGCTTGCATTCTAGAACACGCTTGCATCATTGTGAAGTCTCGCATTCTAGAACAGGGTTGCATCAGGGTGCAGGCTTGCATTCAAGAGCATGCTTGCATTCTAGAACAGGGTTGCATCATAGTGCAATCTTGCATTCTAGAACCGCCTTGAATCATAATGCAGGCTTATGTACTAGAAAATTTTGGATCATAGTGCAAGCTTGCATTCTAGAAAACTCTTGCATCATAGTGCAGGCTTGCATTCTAGAACATGCTTGCATTCTAGAACAAGCTTGTATCATAGTGCAGGCTTGCATTCCAGAACACGGTTGCATCATAGTGCAGGCTTGTATTCTAGATCAAGCTTGCATCATAATACCGGTTTGCATTCTAGAACAGGGTTGCCTCATAGTGCAGGCTTGCATTCTAGAACAGCTTTCCATCATAGTGCAGGCTTGCATTCTAGAATATGCTTGCATTCTAGAATACGCTTGCATCATAGAGAAGTCTTGCATTCAAGAACAAGCTTGCATCATAGTGCAGGCTTGCATTCTAGAACAGGCGTGCATCTTAGTGCATTCTAGAACAGGGTTGCATCATAGTGCAGGCTTGCATTCTAGAACATGCTTGCATCATAATACAGGCTTGCATTCTAGAACAGGGTTGCCTCATAGTGCAGGCTTGCATTCTAGAACAGGCTTGCTACATAGAGCATTCTTGCATTCTAGAACAGGTGTGCATCATGGTGCAGGCTTGCATTCTAGAACAAGCATGCATCATAGCACAGGCTTGCATTCTAAACAGGGTTGCATCATAGTGCAGGCTTGCATTCTAGATCAAGCTTTCATCGTAATACAGGCTTGCATTCCACAACAGCTTTCCATCATAGTGCAGGCTTGCATTCTAGAACATGCTTGCATCATAATACAGGCTTGCATTCTAGAACAGGTTTGCATCATAGTGCAGGCTTGCATTCTAGAACGTTTGCATCATAGTGCAGGCTTGCCTTCTAGAACATGCTTGCATTCTAGAACACGCTTGCATCATAGTGAAGTCTAGCATTCTAGAACAGGGTTGCATCAGGGTGCAGGCTTGCATTCAAGAACATGCTTGCATTCTAGAACAGGGTTGCATCATAGTGCAATCTTGCATTCTAGAACAGCCTTGAATCATAATGCAGGCTTATTTTCTAGAACATTTTTGCATCATAGTGCAGGCTTGCATTCTAGAAAACTCTTGCATCATGGTGCAGGCTTGCATTCTAGAACAGGGTTGCATCATAGAGCAGGCTTGCATTCTAGAACAGCTTTCCATCATATTGCAGGCTTGCATTCTAGAACATGCTTGCATCGTAATACAGGCTTCCATTCTAGAACAGGGTTGCATCATAGTGCAGGCTTGCATTCTAGATCAAGCTTGCATCATAATACAGGCTTGCATTCTAGAACACACTTGCATCATAGAAAAGACTTGCATTCTAGAACATGTTTGCATCATAGTGCAGGCTTGCATTCTAGGACACGCTTGCATTCTAGAACAAGCTTGCATCATAGTGCAGGCTTGCAATCAAGAACAGGGTTGCATCATAGTGCAGCCTTGCATTCTAGATCAAGCTTGCATCATAATACGGGCTTGCATTCTAGAACAGGGTTGCCTCATTGTGCAGGCTTGCATTCTAGAATATGCTTGCATTATAGAATACGCTTGCATCATAGAGAAGTCTTGCATTCTAGAACATGATTGCATCATAGTGCAGGCTTGAATTCTAGAACATGCTTGCATCTTAGTGCATTCTAGAAATGGGTTGCATCATAGTGCAGGCTTGCATTCTAGAACATGTTTGCATCATAGAGCATTCTTGCATTCTAGAACACGGTTGCATCATAGTGCAGGCTTTCATTCTAGAACATGCTTGCTTCATAGTGCAGGCTTGCATTCTAGAACAGCTTTCCATCATAGTGCAGGCTTGCATTCTAGAACATGTTTGCATCATAATACAAACTTGCATTCTAGAACTTGTTTGCATCATAGTGCAGGCTTGCATTCTAGAACAGGCGTGCATCATAGTGCATTATAGAACACTCTTGCATCATAGTGCAGGTTTGCATTCTAGTACATGCTTGCATTCTAGAGCATGCTCTCATCATAGAGAAGTCTTGCATTCAAGAACAGGGTTGCCTCAGGGTGCAGTCTTGCCTTCTAGAACATGTTTGCATTCTAGAACACGCTCGCATCATAGAGAATTATTGCATTCTAGAACAGCGTTGCATTATAGCGCAGGCTTGCATTCTAGAACATGTTTGCATTCTAGATCAAGCTTGCATCATAATATAGGCTTGCATTCTAGAACAAGCTTGCATCATAGTGCAGGCTTGCATTCTAGAACAGCTTTCCATCATAGTGCAGTCATGCATTCTAGAATATGCTTGCATTCTAGAACAGGGTTGCATCATAGTGCAGGCTTGCATTCTAGAACAGGGTTGCATCATAGTGCAGGCTTGCATTCTAGAACAAGCTTTCATCATAATGCAGGCTTGCATTCTGGAACAGCTTTCCATCATATTGCAGGCTTGCATTCTAGAACATGCTTGCATCATAATACAGGCTTGCATTCTAGAACAGGGTTGCATCATAGTGCAGGCTTGCATTCTAGAACAGGGTTGCATCATATTGCAGGCTTGCATTCTAGAACATGCTTGCATCATAGTGAAGGATTGCATTCTAGAAAAAGTTTGCATCATAATACAGGCTTGCATTCAAGAACAGGGTTGCCTCATAGTGCAGGCTTGCATTCTAGAACAGCTTTCCATCATAGTGCAGGCATGCATTCTAGAATATGCTTGCATTCTAGAATACACTTGCATCATAGAGAAGTCTTGCATTCTAGAACATGATTGCATCATAGTGCAGGCTTGCATTCTAGAACAGGCGTGCATCTTAGTGCATTCTAGAACAGGGTTGGATCATAGTGCAGGCTTGCATTCTAGAATATGCTTGCATCATAGAGCATTCTTGCATTCTAGAACAGGGTTGCATCATAGTGCAGGCTTGCATTCTAGAACAGCTTTCCATCATATTGCAGGCTTGCATTCTTGAACATGCTTGCATCATAATACAGGCTTGCATTCTAGAACAGGGTTACATCATAGTGCAATCTTGCATTCTAGAACCGCCTTGAATCATAATGCAGGCTTATGTACTAGAACATTTTTGCATCATAGTGCAAGCTTGCATTTTAGAAAACTCTTGCATCATAGTGCAGGCTTGCATTCTAGAACATGCTTGCATTCTAGAACACACTTGCATCATAGAGAAGACTTGCATTCTAGAACATGTTTGAATCATAGTGCAGGCTTGCATTCTAGGACACGCTTGCATTCTAGAACAAGCTTGCATCATAGTGCAGGCTTGCAATCAAGAACAGGGTTGCATCATAGTGCAGCCTTGCATTCTAGATCAAGCTTGCATCATAATACAGGCTTGCATTCTAGAACAGGGTTGCCTCATTGTGCAGGCTTGCATTCTAGAATATGCTTGCATTATAGAATACGCTTGCATCATAGAGAAGTCTTGCATTCTAGAACATGATTGCATCATAGTGCAGGCTTGCATTCTAGAACATCTTTGCATCAAAGAGCATTCTTGTATTCTAGAACAGTGTTGCATCATAGTGCAGGCTTGCATTCTAGAACAGCTTTCCATCATATTGCAGGCTTGCGTTCTAGAACATGCTTGCAGCATAATACAGGCTTGCATTCTAGAACAGGGTTGCATCTTAGTGCATTCTAGAACAGGGTTGCATCATAGTGCAGGCTTGCATTCTAGAACAGGCGTGCATCTTAGTGCATTCTAGAACAGGGTTGCATCATAGTGCAGGCTTGCATTCTAGAATATGCTAGCATCATAGAGCATTCTTGCATTCTAGAACAGGGTTGCATCATAGCGCAGGCTTGCATTCTAGAACAGCTTTCCATCATATTGCAGGCTTGCATTCTAGAACATGCTTACATCATAATACAGGCTTGCATTCTAGAACAGGGTTGCATCATAGTGCAGGCTTGCATTCTAGACCAAGCTTGCATCATAATACAGGCTTGCATTCTAGAACAGGGTTGCATCATAGTGCAGGCTTGCATTCTAGAACAGCTTTCCATCATAGTGCAGGCTTGTATTCTAGAATATGCTTGCATTCTAGAATACGCTTGCATCGTAGAGAAGTCTTCCATTCTAGAAATGTTTGCATCATAGTGCAGGCTTGCCTTCTAGAACATGCTTGCATTCTAGAACACGCTTGCATCATTGTGAAGTCTCGCATTCTAGAACAGGGTTGCATCAGGGTGCAGGCTTGCATTCAAGAACATGCTTGCATTATAGAACAGGGTTACATCATAGTGCAATCTTGCATTCTAGAACCGCCTTGAATCATAATGCAGGCTTATGTACTAGAACATTTTTGCATCATAGTGCAAGCTTGCATTTTAGAAAACTCTTGCATCATAGTGCAGGCTTGCATTCTAGAACATGCTTGCATTCTAGATCAAGCTTGCATCATAATACAGGCTTGCATTCTAGAACAGGGTTGCCTCATAGTGCAGGCTTGCATTCTAGAACAGCTTTCCATCATAGTGCAGGCATGCATTCTAGAATATGCTTGCATTCTAGAAAATGCTTGCATCATAGAGAAGTCTTGCATTCTAGAACATGCTTGCATCATAATACAGGCTTGCATTCCTGAACAGGGTTGCATCATAGTGCAGGCTTGCATTCTAGAACAGCTTTCCATCATAGTGCAGGCTTGCCTTCTAGAAGATGCTTGCATTCTAGAATACACTTGCATCTTAGAGAAGTCTTGCATTCTAGAACATGATTGCATCATAGTGCAGGCTTGAATTCTAGAACATGCTTGCATCTTAGTGCATTCTAGAACAGGGTTGCATCATAGTGCAGGCTTGTATTCTAGAACATGTTTGCATCATAGAGCATTCTTGCATTCTAGAACAGGGTTGCATCATAGTGCAGGCTTTCATTCTAGAACAAGCTTGCTTCATAGTGCAGGCTTGCATTCTAGAACAGCTTTCCATCATAGTGCAGGTTTGCATTCTAGAACAGGGTTGCCTCATAGTGCAGGCTTGCATTCTAGAACAGGCTTGCAATATAGAGCATTCTTGCATTCTAGAACAGGTGTGCATCATGGTGCAGGCTTGCATTCTAGAACAAGCATGCATCATAGCACAGGCTTGCATTCTAGAACAGGGTGGCATCATAGTGCAGGCTTGCATTCTAGATCAAGCTTGCATCGTAATACAGGCTTGCATTCCACAACAGCTTTCCATCATAGTGCAGGCTTGCATTCTAGAACATGCTTGCATCAGAATACAGGCTTGCATTCTAGAACAGGGTTGCCACATAGTGCAGTCTTGCATTCTAGAACAGCTTTCCATCATAGTGCAGGCATGCATTCTAGAATATGCTTGCATTCTAGAAAATGCTTGCATCATAGAGAAGTCTTGCATTCTAGAACATGCTTGCATCATAATACAGGCTTGCATTCCTGAACAGGGTTGCATCATAGTGCAGGCTTGCATTCTAGAACAGCTTTCCATCATAGTGCAGGCTTGCCTTCTAGAAGATGCTTGCATTCTAGAATACACTTGCATCTTAGAGAAGTCTTGCATTCTAGAACATGATTGCATCATAGTGCAGGCTTGAATTCTAGAACATGCTTGCATCTTAGTGCATTCTAGAACAGGGTTGCATCATAGTGCAGGCTTGTATTCTAGAACATGTTTGCATCATAGAGCATTCTTGCATTCTAGAACAGGGTTGCATCATAGTGCAGGCTTTCATTCTAGAACAAGCTTGCTTCATAGTGCAGGCTTGCATTCTAGAACAGCTTTCCATCATAGTGCAGGCTTGCATTCTAGAACAGGGTTGCCTCATAGTGAAGGCTTGCATTCTAGAACAGGCTTGCAACATAGAGCATTCTTGCATTCTAGAACAGGTGTGCATTCATGGTGCAGGCTTGCATTCTAGAACAAGCATGCATCATAGCACAGGCTTGCATTCTAGAACAGGGTTGCATCATAGTGCGGGCTTGCATTCTAGATCAAGCTTGCATCGTAATACAGGCTTGCGTTCCAGAACAGCTTTCCATCATAGTGCAGGCTTGCATTCTAGAACATGCTTGCATCAGAATACAGGCTTGCATTGTCTGCATCATAGTGCATTCTTGCATTCTAGAACAAGCTTGCATCATAGTGCAGGCTTGCATTCAAGAACAGGGTTGCATCATAGAGCAGCCTTGCATTCTAGATCAAGCTTGCATCATAATACAGGCTTGCATTCTAGAACAGGGTTGCCTCATAGTGCAGGCTTGCATTCTAGAACAGCTTTCCATCATAGTGCAGGCATGCATTCTAGAATATGCTTGCATTCTAGAAAACGCTTGCATCATAGAGAAGTCTTGCATTCTAGAACATGCTTGCATCATAATACAGGCTTGCATTCCTGAACAGGGTTGCATCATAGTGCAGGATTGTATTCTAGATCAAGCTTGCATCATCATACAGGTTTGCATTCTAGAACAGCTTTCAATCATAGTGCAGGCTTGCCTTCTAGAACATGCTTGCATTCTAGAATACACTTGCATCTTAGAGAAGTCTTGCATTCTAGAACGATTGCATCATAGTGCAGGCTTGAATTCTAGAACATGCTTGCATCTTAGTGCATTCTAGAACAGGGTTGCATCATAGTGCAGGCTTGCATTCTAGAACATGTTTGCATCATAGAGCATTCTTGCATTCCAGAAAAGGGTTGCATCATAGTGCAGGCTTGCATTCTAGAACAGGGTTGCATCATAGTGCAGGCTTGCATTCTAGTACATGCTTGCATTCTAGAACACACTTGCATCATAGAGAAGGCTTGTATTCTAGAACATGTTTGCATCATAGTGCAGGCTTGCATTCTAGAACAGGCATGCATCTTAGTGCATTCTAAAACATGTCTGAATCATAGTGCAATCTTGCATTCTAGAACAAGTTTGCATTCTAGAAAACGCTTGCTTCATAGAGCATTCTTGCATTCTAGAAAAGGTGTGCATCATACTGCAGGCTTGCATTCTAGAACAAGCATGCATCATAGCACAGGCTTGCATTCCACAACAACTTTCCATCATAGTGCAGGCTTGCATTCTAGAACATGCTTGCATCATAATACAGGCTTGCATTCTAGAACAGGGTTGCATCATAGTGCAGGCTTGCATTCTAGAACAGCTTTCCATCATAGTGCAGGCTTGCATTCTAGAACATGCTCGCATTCTAGAATACGCTTGCATCATAGAGAAGTCTTTCATTCTAGAACGTTTGCATCATAGTGCAGGCTTCCATTCTTGAACAGCCTTGAATCATAATGCAGGCTTTCGTTCTAGAACAGGGTTGCATCATAGAGAAGTCTTCCATTCTAGAAAATGTTTGCATCATAGTGCAGGCTTGCCTTCTAGAACATGCTTGCATTCTAGAACACACTTGCATCATAGTGAAGTCTAGCATTCTAGAACATGTTTGAATCATAGTTCAGGCTTGCATTCTAGAACAGGGTTGCATCATAGTGCAGGCTTGCATTCTATAACAGGGTTGCATCAGGGTGCAGGCTTGCATTCTAGAACAGGCTTGCATCATAGAGCATTCTTGCATTCCAGAACAGGGTTGCATCATAGTGCAGGCTTGCATTCTCGAACAAGCATGCATCATAGAACAGGCTTGCATTCTAGAACAGGGTTGCATCAGGGTGCAGGCATGCATTCTAGAAAATGCCTGCATTCTAGAACAGGCTTGCATTCCACAACAGCGTTCCATCATAGTGCAGGCTTGCATTCTAGATCAAGCTTGCATCGTGATACAGGCTTGCATTCCACAACAGCTTTCCATCATAGTGCAGGCATGCATTCTAGAATATGCTTGCATTCTAGAAAACGCTTGCATCATAGAGAAGTCTTGCATTCTAGAACATGCTTGCGTCATAATACAGGCTTGCATTCCTGAACAGGGTTGCATCATAGTGCAGGATTGTATTCTAGATCATGCTTGCATCATCATACAGGTTTGCATTCTAGAACAGCTTTCCATCATAGTGCAGGCTTGCCTTCTAGAACATGCTTGCATTCTAGAATACACTTGCATCTTAGAGAAGTCTTGCATTCTAGAACATGATTGCATCATAGTGCAGGCTTGAATTCTAGAACATGCTTGCATCTTAGTGCATTCTAGAACAGGGTTGCATCATAGTGCAGGCCTGCATTCTAGAACATGTTTGCATCATAGAGCATTCTTGCATTCTAGAACAGGGTTGCATCATAGTGCAGGCTTTCATTCTAGAACAAGCTTGCTTCATAGTGCAGGCTTGCATTCTAAAACAGCTTTCCATCATAGTGCAGGCTTGCATTCTAGAATATGCTTGCATTCTAGTATACGCTAGCATCATAGAGAAGTCTTGCATTCTAGAACTTGTTTGCATCATAGTGCAGGCTTGCATTCTAGAACAGGCGTGCATCATAGTGCATTCTAGAACAGGGTTGCATCATAGTGCAGGTTTGCATTCTAGTACATGCTTGCATTCTAGAGCATGCTCTCATCATAGAGAAGTCTTGCATTCTAGAACAGGGTTGCATCAGGGTGCAGTCTTGCCTTCTAGAACATGCTTGCATTCTAGAACACGCTCGCATCATAGAGAAGGCTTGCATTCTAGAACAGGGTTGCATTATAGCGCAGGCTTGCATTCTAGAACATGTTTGCATTCTAGAACACACTTGCATCATAGTGAAGTCTAGCATTCTAGAACATGTTTGAATCATAGAGCATTCTTGCATTCTAGAACAGGGTTGCATCATAGTGCAGGCTTGCATTCTAGAACAGGGTTGCATCAGGGTGCAGGCTTGCATTCTAGAACAGGCTTGCATCTTAGAGCATTCTTGCATTCTAGAACAGGGTTGCATCATAGTGCAGGCTTGCATTCTCGAACAAGCATGCATCATAGAACAGGCTTGCATTCTAGAACAGGGTTGCATCAGGGTTCAGGCATGCATTCTAGAAAATGCCTGCATTCTAGAACAAGCTTGCATTCCACAACAGCGTTCCATCATAGTGCAGGCTTGCATTCTATATCAAGCTTGCATCGTAATACAGGCTTGCATTCCACAACAGCTTTCCATCATAGTGCAGGCTTGCATTCTAGAACATGCTTGCATCATAATACAGGCTTGCATTCTAGAACAGGGTTGCATCATAGTGCAGGCTTGCATTCTAGAACAGCTTTCCATCATAATGCAGGCTTGCATTCTAGAATATGCTTGCATTCTAGAATACGCTAGCATCATAGAGAAGTCTTCCATTCTAGAACAAACTTGTATCATAGTGCAGGCTTGCATTCTAGAACATGTTTGCATCAAAGAGCATTCTTGCATTCTAGAACAGGGTTGCATCATAGTCCAGGCTTGCATTCTAGAACAAGCTTGCATCATAGTGCAGGCTTGCATTCTAGAACAGCTTTCCATCATATTGCAGGCTTGCATTCTAGAACATGCTTGCATCATAATGCAGGCTTGCATTCTAGAACAGGGTTGCATCATAGTGCAGGCTTGCATTCTAGAACAGCTTTCCATCATAGTGCAGGCTTGCATTCTAGAACATGCTTGCATTCTAGAACACACTTGCATCATAGAGAAGACTTGCATTCTAGAACATGTTTGAATCATAGTGCAGGCTTGCATTCTAGAACAGGGTTGCATCATAGTGCAGGCTTGCATTCTAGAACAGGGTTGCATCAGGGTGCAGGCATGCATTCTAGAAAATGCCTGCATTCTAGAACAGGCTTGCATCATAGAGTATTCTTGCATTCTAGAACAGGGTTGCATCATAGTGCAGGCTTGCATTCTAGAACAAGCATGCATCATAGCACAGGCTTGCATTCTAGAACATGGTTGCATCAGGGTGCAGGCATGCATTCTAGAAAATACCTGCATTCTAGAAGAGGCTTGCATTCCACAACAGCTTTCCATCATAGTGCAGGCTTGCATTCTAGAACATGCTTGCATCATAATACAGGCTTGCATTCTAGAACAGGGTTGCATCATAGTGCAGGCTTGCATTCTAGATCAAGCTTGCATCGTAATACAGGCTTGCATTCCACAACAGCTTTCCATTATAGTGCAGGCTTGCATTCTAGAACATGCTTGCATCATAATACAGGCTTGCATTCTAGAACAGGGTTGCATCATAGAGAAGTCTTGCATTCTAGAACATGTCTGCATCATAGTGCAGGCTTGCATTCTAGTACATGCTTGCATTCCAGAACACGCTCGCATCATAGAGAAGGCTTGCATTCTAGAACAGGGTTGCATCAGGGTGCAGACTTGCATTCTAGAACACGCTTGCATTCTAGAACACACTTGCATCATAGAGAAGTCTTGCATTTTGGAACATGTTTGCATCATAGTGCAGGCTCGCATTCTAGAACAGCCTTGAATCATAATGCAGGCTTGCATTCTAGAACAGGTTTGCATCATAGAACAGGCTTGCATTCTGGAACTCGCTTGCATTTTGGAACTGGCTTGCATTCTGGAACTGGCTTACATTCCGGAACAATCTTGCATCATAGTGTAGAGGGTATCATGTAATAGATACATCATCATGTAATAGAAGGTATGCGGAAGTGTAACAGAGGGTATGCGTAAGTGTAACAGAGGGTATGTGGAAGTGTAACAGAGGGTATGCAGAAGTGTAACAGAGGGTATGTGGAAGTGTAACAGAGGGTATGCGGAAGTGTGGAAGGCTCATGCTCCCGTTCTGTGGAATGGCAGCATCCCGAGTACTCAGCTCTTGGAGGAGAACATCATATCCCAGGGGATGACGCAGCCAGAGACGAATCACCGGAGGAGGACACATATATAATCTCGCTCCCAGCCTGGAACGCTCTCTCTCTCGCTCTGTCTCTCTCGGAGCGCTCTGGCCCTGTCGTCTCTCTCTCTCAAAACGTTCCAGCCTGTCGCCTAGAGATCACAGTAGGCCTCCCGGTTCTCGGGGACACTTTTTTTTTCTCTCTCTCTCTCTCTGTCTTGTTCGATTTATTAGCCGCAATTATATTGTATCATATTGTGTTATCTTGTATTCCAATATCTTATTTGGTAAAGTAAATTTTCTCCTTAGACTGCTGCCACTGTTTTTGTCCATTTCCCTCCTTCCAGGGGCAGCAGCCTCTATCACAGGTAAATCTAGGTAACCCATTTACACCGTGCTGCGCTGCTTCAGTCCAATGGCTTCATGATGGGCAGCGCCGCGTGTTTAGTGCCAGGGGGCAGCAAGGGCACATTGCTGAGCGAGAGCCAAAAGAGGAGAGGCTGGAGGACAAGAGTGTCTGGTGGCCATTTTCAATTGGTTTGTTGGCTTCTTCCTCCTTCCTCCAGCCTGCACGGTGGACTCGGTACAGCGAGCCACGAGGCACTGCCTCCTGCTGCCTGCCTGCCTGCCTGGCAGCAAGAAGCGCTGCTGGAGATGGGAGACAGGATTGTCGGGTTGGGTGCAGCAAAGGGGGAAAATGAGGGAAACCCAAATACTTGCGAGTGGTCATTGCATCTTAGGTCTGGGCTCAGCCCGTGCAGCAGCACCTCGGGGCTGGGGCCGAGCCCGGTGCCTGGGGCTGTGCTGCCTGCAGGAGGGCTGCGGGGCTGGGGCAGCCGGTGTGGGTGCAGCACATGGGCATGGGGGAGGGCCGGCAGCAGGGAGGGCGTTGGGCCTGAGCCCCGCTCGTGTTGGTCACAGCACAGGGGCCGCAGGGGACGCCAGGAGCGCAGAGCAGGGAGGGCCGGGCTGTGTGCAGGCCAGGGCATGAAACCTTCCCTCGGCAGCTGCTGAGCTGCTGAGCTTTTCCCCCACGTCTGCAGACTCTCCGATGAGGCTCTGCAGCAAAGCCAGCCGGGCCATCCTGATAGTGCACAAGGGGTTAGGAAAGGGCACGACTGAGCGGTCATTGAAGAGCACAAAGCAGCGAAGCACAGCACGAGCCATTGACTGCCTGCACAGACGAGCTTCTGCAGGCACCTCCGTTGGAGATCTGCGTACTGAGTGTGGGCGGAACGTGAAGGGAAAGGAGGAGAGGAGGGGAAGGAAGGCAAAGAAAGGAAAGGAAAAGAGGAGTCCAAAAGGCCAGAGCAGGAAAGGAGAAGGAAAGCTCCGTGCCGCCGGCGCCACCCGCCAGGAATCCGGGAGCGAACCCCCCCACAGGCCCGGGCCGGCCCCAGGCCGCCCTTAGCAACGGGACGGCGCAGGCGGTTGCTAGGGCCGGGGCAGGAAGTGCTTCCTGCCGGCCGAGAGCGCTTCCGGGGCAGCGCGGCGTGGCGGCAGTTTGAATGGGGCCGGTAGGAGCGGGCTGTGTGCTGCCAGCGGGGCCGGGCCGCGGTGCGGGGCACGGAGGGATGTCGGCGGAGCAGCTCGCGGTGCTGGCGGCACGCAGAGGCGATGCGTGCGGTGCCAGCGTAGTGCGGAGCTGAAGGAAGGGGAATCCATGTCCTTCCTCTGGCTGTCGGCGAGCGGGACGAGTCAGGGCTGCAGTTGTGTGTGATGGTGTTTGTTGCTGGGACCGGCTGCCCGAGCAGAATGGGGGCAGCGAGAGGGAGGCTTGACAAGCGCCCGCAGTCAGCAGCACGGCCCGTTCCTGCCCGCCTTGTTGCTGCTGTTGTGAGTCTGTTGGATGTGGAAGCTGGAGGTATTAATGGTGGGTCGTGGTTGAATCCCCCAAGAGGCCGCCCAAGGAGAGGCGCTGGATGCCAACATGGAGAGCAGAGCTTGTGTGTCCCAGGAGGCAGGCGTAGTCAGGTCCGCTTTGGAGCCTGCTGTTGTTGGCGCTGAGCTCAGGAGCCCCATCAGTGTGGTGCTGCGTGCTGCGTATGGCAGCCCGAAGAGATTCCCTTGTGGTGGAAGGGGGAGGCCGAAGGAGGCCGAGGGCCCTTTGCTCAGGGCCGGCTCCTCTGTGCCCTCTTGCTGGCCGGAGAGCAGGGCTGCCCGCTGGGCACAGCGAGTGCCTTCTGGCTGCCGTGCCGTGCCCTGCCCTCCAGCCCCCTCCTCATGCCATGTGGAACGCCAGTGCCAGCAGTGCCAGCAGCTCGGCCGCCATTTTAGAACCCTGGCCATGTCACAGCCGTCGCCTTGGTCACCGCTGCCCCACGCAACGCACTCGCCTCTCCGAGCTCTGGCCGTCAACAGCCATGTGGGCAGCCAAGAGAGCGAGGCTGGACGATGGGCAGGATGGAGGTGGGAAGATGGAGCCGGGGACCGCAGGATCCAAGAGGAAGAGGGGGCCCGCCATGACCATCGGGCAGCAGACAGGCAAGAGAGCCCGTTCCCATCGCGCCTGGACCAGCCCCGTGACCACCTCCGTGGAGCCCATGGAGGTGGATCCACCTCTGGACGAGCCCATGGAGGTGGATCCACCTCTGGACGAGCCCATGGAGGTGGATCCACCTCTGGACGAGCCCATGGAGGTGGATCCACCTCTGGATGAGCCCATGGAGGTGGGTCCGCCCGCGGCACAGCTGGCCTGGCACCACACCACCGTGCCAGGCCCCGCATCAGTACCACCAGGGCTGCAGCATCGCTGGTCCAGGCGCAGGGCTCCTTCCCATCTGCGCGGCCCCCGGCATTAGCTGGGAGACTTCATTTAACATCTGCTCCTCCACTGCGGGTCCCCGGTCCCATCTTAACCCTCCTATGTCCCATCTTAGCCCTGTTTCTATTGTTGTTTTTCACAATAAGTTTAGTTGTAGTGTTAGGAGTAGGTTATTGTTCGTGTTTTTGAGTTAGGAGTAGGTGATTGTTCGTGTTTTTGATTAGGAGTAGGTGTTACTGTTCATGTTTTAGTGTTAGGAGTAGAGGATTGTTCCTGTTTTAGAGTTAGGCTTAGGTTACTGTTGGTGTTTTATTGTTAGGTGTAGGTTTTTGTTCCTGTTTTAGAGTTAGGCTTAGGTTACTGTTGGTGTTTTATTGTTAGGTGTAGGTTTTTGTTCCTGTTTTAGAGTTAGGCTTAGGTTACTGTTCGTACTTAGAGTTGGGTGGGTTCCTACCAGCAGCTGGCAGCAAACAGCGCTCACTCGGTAAGCACACGCCTGCTTTCTCACCCAAAGACGTGAGCGCTGCTCCACGAGTGCAGAGATGTGCTGACATCTCCCAGGGATGGGATTTGCAGCTTGTGACTCTTCTGTTGCAGGTTGTCGAGGGGCAGCGCGTGAGTGGCTGTGAAATGCAATTGGGCTTCAGGAGAGCAGTCTGGAGCTGCGTCTGGAGCTGCCATTGTAAGGTAGGTGTGCCTTACTGTAAGCGTGCTCTGAAGCAGTGCTGGTTAAGCACGGCTCACTCCTCTGTCTTCAACAGATCAGCTTTCTGCTCGCTTTATTTCCGTGGCTGGCATTGCAGAGCACAGCAGCTGCAAGGCCGCGAACACGTCCACAACCAGGTACGTGAACATGGGTAACTTTAATGGTAAGAATAACATTGCTGTGATAGTAATAGGGCAGTGGTTACGTGTGTGTGATGGAGCTCAGGGATAGGTTTAATCCTGCCTGGTAAGCTCTTCCCTTATTTGACGTCCACCCGTCCCCTCTGCTTCTCTTCCCCCACCTGCAAGTGCAGCAGTACTGAAGGCTGAGGGCTCTTGTCCTAGGCAGGCTGGCAAAGGGAACTGGAATGCAAGTTTGATGTCCCTCTTTGTTCTCGGGTCAGTAGGCCCTGGATCTCTTCCGAGCAGCTCTCTAAGTTAGCCTGGAAATGTTTGCTAGCAGGAAGTGACCCCGTCGCAGTGCCTGAGACTAACGGTGCCTTTTTCCCCCTCTCAGCAGGCAGCCTCCGTGAGAGCAGTGGAGCAGCAGGCTGTCTGCACTATGGCTGCTGAACTGCATTTCTCGCCACCTGAGATCCCTGAGCCCACACTAATGGAGAACGTGCTGCGCTGCGGACTCTTGTTTGGAGCCCTTTTCCAGCTCCCGTGTGTTCTGGCCATCATCCTGCCAGTTTCCAAGTCCCCAAAGGCAGTAAGTAGCGCTGTGTGAGACTGATAGCAATGCTCAGGCAGTGGGCTGGGAGGGAACCGTCTGTAGCTGTTGCCTACGGCAGAGTGCCCCGGCACTGCTGAGAGTGCCGCACTTGCTTCTGTCCTTCCTTCCGCACTCCAGCAGCCTTGAGGTGCCAGCTTGTCCTATCCTGCAGCTGCTGCTGCGCCCTATGAGCTGCCAGGCAGGGGGTCCACTAGCCAAGGACCGCCTTGCTATAGAGGACTTTAGGCTCTGGTTTGCATGGGATTTTTGGCAACTAGACAGAGGGGGAGTTTCTAATGTGCCCTGAGGTCAGGAAGGCGATTTCCAGTGCTGGTCCCCAAAGCTGCTCGGTCAGGTGACTTGAGCTCCCAAAGCCAGCTGTCAGCCAGTTGTTAGGGAGCTCCCTGACTGTGTCCCAATTGCTTCTCGTAGGACTCGGAGGGTTTTGAGTCTAAGACTTGGGAGACGGTGAAGAAACCCAAGGCGAGTGCTGCACAGCTGAGCAAGAAAGCCAAGAAGGAAAGCAAAAAGAAACAATAAGGGCTTGAGCAGTGAGGCGCAAAGGACAGCAGAATCGCTTGGAATGCTTCCTCAGAGGTGCACCAAAGGACACAGACTGCGTGGTCCTGTTTTCAGGCATGGCCGTGCTTTCCCTTTTGTGGACTGCGGAGAGGAACTAAGGAAGCTGTGTCTTTAGTCATTACCAGTATCCCGCCTATTTGATTTCCCATTGAAATGCATTTTGGTTGCATTTAGCATCTCTTTCTTGCAAATAAAAGCGAAACAAACATTTGAATAGTGGTGCTGCCTCTTTCAGTAGCTGCTCAAAAGGTGCCTGGCTCGGGCTGTCAATCGCAGGGCCATGAAGCGGTCGGCTTCACATCCCTCCCTGGAAATGGAGCTGCTTGTCCCACGTTTCAATTGGCTGGGAGTGTGGATCTGCCTGGGGGTAGCGAGGCCCTACAGAGGGATCTGGACAGGCTGGAGAGCCGGGCTGAAGCCAATGGGATGAGGTTCAACAAGAGCAAATGCCGGGTCCTGCACTTTGGCCTTAACAAGCCCAGGCAGCTCTATAGGCTTGGGGCGGAGTGGCTGGAGGACTGTGTGGAGGAAACGGAGCTGGGGGAACTGATTGATGCTCGGCTGAACATGAGCCCACAGTGTGCCCAGGTGGCCATGAAGGCCAACGGCATCCTGGTGTGTATCACAAACAGTGTTACCAGCAGGAACAGGGCGGTGATTGTCCCCCTGCACTCGGCACTGGTGAGGCTGCACCTCGAGTACTGTGTTCAGTTTTGGGCCCCTCACTGCAAGAGAGACATTGAGGCCCTGGAACGCGTTCAGAGGAGGGTTATGAAGCTGGTGAGGGGTCGGGAGCACAGACCGTGTGAGGAGAGGAAGGAAAGGGGGAGGGAAAGGAAAGAAAGCGAGAGGAAAGACACGACATGAGCCGTTCATGATCGGCTCCTTTTCCGGCAGCCGCCCCCCCCCAACAGGCCCCGGGCCGCCCCCAGCCCAGCCTGAGCCACGTGACAGGAAGTGCTTGGCGGCGGCGGAGAGCACTTCCGGGGCGATGCAACATGGCGGCCCGGCGGGGCCGGGAGGAGCGGGCTGTGCGCTGCGGACGGGGTCGGACCTCGGTGCGGGGACACGGAGGGGCTGCCGGGGGAGGAGCTCGCGGCGCTGCCGGCACCCAGAGGCGGCTCCCCGGTCTCGCTGCGGAGTCAGCCGGCCGGCCCCAAAAGCCTGGAGGCAGAGCCTGAGCCGGCCCGGATCGTGCGGTGCGGCTCCGGCCGTGCTGGGCCGCGCGGCAGGAAGACGTCCGTTTGTTTGCCGGTCGCTCGCTGGCTGTAAGATCCGGGTGGCGCCGGGTGCCGAGCCGCGACTCCCCGGCGTGCTTCGGTCCGCTGTTGTGCGACGTGTCGGTGTTGACGTGCGGAATCAGACTCTATAACCAGGATCAGGTTATAAAGCAGGTACGTGTTTATTCAGCGCTGGGCACATGGGGGATGGCTCCTCCTAGCATGTGCACTGATGGACAGAAGCGTTAGCAAGTTATAGAGCAAGCATATACATATTCATCACATATCCATTGTTCTTCCGGGAACTCATGCACATGCTGTCCCTCCTACTGACGCGTGCGCAGTCCGTAGTGGGGGTCTCGCTCCGGTGGTCGTTGGGATGAAGTCAGTAGTCTTCCTCAGGTTCCTTTGACCCAGTTCCTCTACTCAATCAGTCAAAGCCAATTTCTTTGGCTACCTTTCCCTTATGCATACCCCCAACGGTATTGTCTTAACTATAGACCCAGCTGTATTATCCCAGCTGTGTTATCCCAACTGTATTATAACTATAGCAGTGTCGACATGTCCCACTAGTCCTTTTCTTCTAACATTCCCCAAAGCCTACGATGCTTAATCTTCATGAAAGGCCCCTATTTACCTAATTCTTACTTTCAGTGTGCCTTGTTGTTTCAGGTGTCCGAATGAGGACTCCCCGCCGGAATTGGTGCCGAGCAAAGCGCGGGTGAGGAATGGATCCGCCTCGGTGCCGTATTTGGCTGGGGCGGTGGGCATGGATGAAGGTCGGTACGGATGGACTCGGTCTGGATTGCAGGGAGCGGGACGAGTCCGGGCTGCGGTTTGGCGTGGAGGTGTTTGTTGCTTTGAAGGGCCGCCTTCATAGGCCGGAGGGAGGGAGAGGGAGCTTTGAACAGTGCGAGCAGTCGGGAGCACGTCGCGTTTCTGCTGCTGTGTTGGCGCCTCCAGCCCCCTCCTCATCCTATGTGGAACGCCAGCACCATCAGTGCGGCTGCCAGTTTAGAACCCTCCCCACCTTGGTCACCTTGGTCACCGCTGCCGCACGCAACACACTCGCATCTGACAGCTGTGGCAGATAACAGCCATGTCAGCAGTGAAGAGGGCGAGGGTTGAAGTTTGCCCAGTTTCAGGAGGGAGGATGGAGCTGGGGGTCCTGGAAGCGAAAAGGAGGAGGGGGCCCGCCATGACCATCAGGCAGAGGAGGGTTAAGAGAGCCCATTTCCATCGCGCCTGCACCAGCCTGATGACCAGCAACCATGCGGAGCCCATGGAGGTGGATCCACCCGCGGCTCAGCTGGCCTGGCACCACACCACCGTGCCAGGCCCCGCACTGGCACCATCGCAGCTCCACCGTTGCTGGTCCAGGCGCTGAGCTCCTTACCTGCTGCGCAGCCCCTGCTCCCGGCATTAGCTGGGTGGTATTTTTGTAACATCTGCTCCTCCTTCGGGCCTCTTCTGCAGCCAAGTTCTGTGGGCCCCCAGTCCCATCTTTACGCTGTATGTCCCAGTCCCTGTTTCTCTTGTTGGTTTTTGGGTTAAGTTTATTTTTAGAGTTAGGCGTAGGTTATTGTTGGTGTTTTCGAGTTAGGCATAGGTTATTGTTCATGTTTTAGTGTTAGCAGTAGGTTTAGGAGTAGGTTTAGTGTTAGGAGTTGGAGTTTTCTTGTTAGGAGTTTGTTCCTCTTCATGCTGTAGTGTTAGGAGTAGTTGGTTGTTCCCATTGCAGAGTTAGGCATAGTTGGTACTGTCGAGTTAGGATTGGGTTCCTACCAGCAGCTGGCAGCAAACAGCGCTCGCTCGGTAAGCACACGTCTGCTTTCTCCCGCGGAGCCGTGAGTGCGACTGCTGTGAGAGCGGAGGTCTGATGCCATCTGCGAGGGATGGGATTTGCATCCGGTGGCTTTTCCGTTGCAGAATGTCCAGCAGCAGAGCGTGAGTGGCCGTGAAATGAAGCTGGGCCTCAGGAGAGCAGTCTGGAGCTGCGTCACGAGCTTCCTGCGTGGCCAGCACAAGGTAGGTGTGCCTTACTGTAAGCGTGCGCTGAAGCAGTGTTGGTTAAGCACGGCTCAATCCTCTGTCTTCAGCAGATGGGCTTTCTGCGCGCTTTATTTCTGTGGCCGTAGAATTTCCCTCTTTCTTACCATCAGATCTGCGAAGGCTTTTTGTGGGAAGGTTTTGAGGGATGAGGGAGTAGAAATTGCTTTTGTCACGAGTCATCTGGAAAGGTTTCACACAAATGGTGACATTTGCATAGGCTTGAATTCAGCATCATATCTGCTTCTCCCTGGGTTCAGGTTCTTCAGGTCTCCTGCCTGCTTTTTACCCTTTTATGAATGGAGAGTGGAGTTTCTACCTCAGAGCAAAGTTTCATGATTAACAGAAACAAATATGGAGCTTTCCAAATGGACATAGTTGTTTCTTGGTAAGCTAGCAGTCCTCCTTATCCTCACCAGTACCACTTGACCTCCATTTTACCTTGTCGTGGATAATGACTGAGCTTTCTGGGGAGGATATTAGATATCAGATGATTTCAGCTCTGCATTTTTTTCTTCCTTCGAATAGCAAGGGACTGCTGTGCTCTCATTAATATCATCAGTGAGTAGATGGTGCCTCCTGTTTGAGCCTAAACTGCTTTCCATAGTTGAGTGGTTGGAAACATTGGAAACTTAAAATTGCTGGCGCAGAGTGAAGGTTGCGAATACAGTTAGAATACAGTTATACAGTGCTCTATCCCCAGAGCTTTCCATCATTTTTCTTAACACAGCTTACGGTTCATTATAAAAGAAACTAACAAAGATGAACTTGGGTTGGCGTAGCCCATTTTAAATGATCCTTCTGTGTCTTTTCCAGACTGAATGTAGCAGGTAGCAGAATGGAGACTTTCCCGAAGCGCTGAGGAACAGACACAAGCTTTTTTTGAAGGCTTCAACGCAATTCTGCCACAGCAGTGTCTGCGGTACTTTGATGCTAAGGAGCTGGAGGTAAAGGATTCTTTGACTATTGCCAGATCCAGGCTGCTCCACGTAATCCTTCAATTTCAGTCAGTGTCTGAAGAGCAGAGTTCATTACGGCTGGTGGTTCTGTTTCCAGGATGCTCACGTGAGAGAAGCCTTCTGTATCAGTGAGTATTTGGTTAGTGTGTTGTTCTTCGCTTTCTTCTTTGCAACCAACTTAGACACATTTCTAATGTTAAGATTCTGCCAGCATAATTTTTTTTGGCTAATGGTGTTTTTGTCATCCTTGACAATGTGATTTGCGTGTGTTTAAAGAGTGAGCAATTGGAAAGCAAGGGAGATAAGAACCAGATATCAGTGGATGGTTAAATTACTGAGTGGACCAGGTTTTAGCTGCTTTTGTTCTCTCCAAATTATACTCTGCAGCAGAACATCGTATTTCTAGCACAGAATGGTACGGTTAGGCAATGGCAAAGTATACGTTCCTAGTTTGAATGTCTAAATACAAACGTTTTCGTGACTGGGTTTTCTCTTTTGTGGCCTCTCCACATTTTCTTTGTGAGCGGATGTTGTTATTTGCTGTGGAAGTCTGAGAGTTTAATATTAAAAACGAGCAGGTGCTTTGAAGTACAGTAGTATGTACTTCATGATACAGTAGTATTTAAGTACAATAGTCTTGCTGTAGAAGCAACTAGCTTGTAGTTTCCATGTTTCTGATCCTTTTTCTCCCCTAGAGGTGCTCCTGTGTGGAATGCAAGAAATGGATCCGAATGACTGGCAGAGGCATACCATCTACCGGCATTATACCAGAACCAGCAGACAGATGCTGTGGTTCTGGCAGGTTTGTAGACATCTTTTTTTCCTCATAAGAACACAGCAACAGCTTAGTGAGCAGCAGTCAGAATTACTCAACAGATACATAGCGTGTAAATATAAATGATAACTGCTGATCCAGCTGTCCGAGGGGTGATGGGGAAGTGAACGTCTCAATATTAAACTTAACATCAGTGTTAATTGTTATTTTTCAGTTTGTGAAAGAAATAGATAACGAGAAGAGAATGAGACTTCTACCGTTTGTTACTGGAACGTGTGGATTACCAGTGGGAGGATTTGCTGACCTCATGGGTAACGAGCCCTCTTTAATGCATTTTATGCTTGTGTTAATTCCTTTTTTCCTAATAAGGACCAAGCTGTGTGTTTAAGGGTATTTTCTAATGAGTTTATTTGGAATCTTTTTTCCGAGTCTTCCATGTGGGTAGAGCTGTGACAGAAAAAGGGACGGAGGGAATGTGAACATGCCTTGCATCAGTGACTTGGTAGATGGTTTGGACGTGGTCCTGGCAGGGCAGCCTGCTCTGGGTATCCCTGCTTGCTCAGAGTAGAAGGACTAGGTAAACTCCAGGGATTCCTTCCAGTACCAAACCAACGATGGGATGCAGTGGTTGAGTTTCTTTGAAAACCGCTTGATAGTTTTGCATTTCACTACGTGGGTTTCTTCAGAGGGATGTAGTGAGAGACAGATGTCTTTGTGCTCTGCAAGTAGTTCTAATCTTGTTTTTGAGCCTTTCTCGCGCTGTTGTCATGTATTAACTACTGGTAGACACAGGCAGTTAGACCTAAGAATTCATTGCTTGATTTTTGTACAGGGAGCAACGGACCCCAAAAATTTTGCGTTGAGAAAGTTGGGAAGGAAAACTGGTTCCTAGAAGTCACTCCTGGTAAGTACGAAGGGTAAAACTCTGCCGTGGTTCTGTTCTTACGAATGACAATCTCCTTTCACATTGTAGGAAGTGGGTGTGATATGGAAGTGGCTGAGATTGTGTGAAAGCAAAACACTGGGTGATGGCAGTAAGCTCTGCTGAGTAATAGCTGAACTTCTGAAGAGCAGTTTTGTTGTGGAGCTGATTCCATTGTAAATGCCGTGGATTTGCACACCACTAAAAACATCAAGTTACTTTTAGTACTGAAGGTAGTACTTTCTTCTAAAGAGTCTGGGATCGATCTTTCATGATCACCACACCCGATCTTGGCAATGAAAACAAATAGCCGCATTCGTGCTCCCTGTTGGCTGGAGGAAATGTAGCTTCTGCTCAGTTTCTCAGTTCTGCTGGTGCTTTGTGAAGATGCTCAGATTTCAAATTTCAGATACAGAAGAGAGATAAGGTGAGAGTTGTTACTAAACACGTTGCCAGTTCTAGAAAGTTATCGCTGCTCAAGTGCTTGTTGTGCTTTAACTCTCACAGACAAACGCACGTCAAGATACAGCTGTTTTGGAGGGTACAAATGCAGTTATCCCTCTGAACAGGACAGTTCACATGCCTGTGTTCCTAGTGGATTTTTTTGGTGGTCTAAGCTGTTCTTCAATACTTAAGGTTTCTCTTTCTTTTCATTTTCAGTCGCTTGCACCTTCCACCCTAGAAGAATTAGGAGCAGCTGAAGGAAAAGCTGTTATTTGCAATTGAAGAAACAGAACGTTTGGGGCAGGAATAGCTGCGATTTGCACCTTGAAGAATGTGAACTCAATGTGACGTTCTTCTTCGCTTCTTCTGCTTGTTGCACACTTGCTTGTAAAGTAGACTTGACTTGGATTATTTGACAATAGTAGCGTGTAAGTAAATGGATGTTATCCTGAGGTTTTATCCACGTAAACTCTTGGATTTCTACCGAGCACTTTCAGAAACCAAAAGAGCAATCAGATATGGCGACAAAGGAATTGTGACCCGAGTAGAGATTTAATACAGCTCTGGGCTCTGCTTTGTTTTACCTTTCGTCACTTAGAATGCGTCCCTAAGGACTGAGAGATTTTTTTAAAATAGTTTTGTCTTTCCTATTCAGTAGCATATTTGGCTACTGATGTACTGGGAAGTTCAGTAGTAGCTGCAGTGCTGCAGCAACATCATCACCTCTTGACAGCAGTGTTATTAGAGCCGGCTTGTAACCGTCCTCTGCCTACTGTGAGCAAATCCATCACTTAAGCTATTCTTCTAACTCAGGTGTGGCTGGACTGTTTTTCCTTGCCTGGAGTCTGCTCACGTGCCAGTGGGACTCAGACTGCTGTTCAGGGGATGTCAAACTGTGGCACCAATCCAGGGCGTAGCTTTGCTTTGTTTTCCTCACAGTCTTGCTAATTTCAGCAAAAGAACCGTCTGCCCAAAGTTGCTGGAGATTTGCTTGTGCCCTCTGAGGAGTTCTGATCTTTTTCTGTGTAACACATTTAATTTTTCAAACTATGTTCACACTGTGGTTCTTCACTTGTTTTGCAAAAGGCAAGACCACCTGGGATTGCACTGATTCAACTTAGATTCCCGTTTGCAGACTGATGTTTCCTGTCAGGAGTGTTAATGGACGTTTTCCTCAGTGTTATTCTTCCACGATGCTGTCAGTTTTCTCTGGAGACTTCTTTGGTGTCTCAGGAAGAGGTACAAAATAACTGGGTTTTGAAAATGATGGTACTTATCATTTTTGGTGATGAACTGATGATGCAATATTAGCATTATCAGTTCTCGGAGGACTTGAAAGTTTGTACATGGATTCCAGACTGTTTGTGTTTATATGCTCTATTGAACAAGGCCATGAGCTTGGATAAGCAGCACTGGATGGTAAAATACTGTACTGAAATTCATTGTCGAAATGTCCTTGTATTGTAACTTCCAAGACTCAGGTAACTGTAACAATATCTCCGTAAGTCAAATACTGGCATCCTTCCGGGAGCTCCATCTTTCTTCCTCTGGGCTCAAAGTCCTCTGGGGAAATGCCACTCCTCCCCTCCCTTCTGAGAGCCACAGTGCCCAAAGAAGGCAGGCCACAGGACCAGAAGGTGAACTCTGGAACTGCCACCGCTCTGCATGATGTTCTGATGTGGGATATCTACAAAACATCCCCAAACCACAACAGGTAGCACGGAGCTGCAATGGGGAATGCCCTCCACACACGGCCCTGTCGGTGCACGATGCTGCAGGCACGCTCCTTGCCATCTGCACACACGTGGGCCGGCTTTGCACTGCCGGGCACATCATCTGGCCTGGGCACTGCAGGTACCCACATGATGGGGTGCAGACACGGCAAGGCCAACCCTGGCTGACTGTGCATCTCATTCCCGCTTGGCGTGGGAAGAGGGACTTCAGTGGGACACAATTGCTCCGAAGGAGTTTTGGGGCTCGGTTACAAATGTTGCCCTGACCTGTTGGCCTTGTCTGTCACCAGCTGCAGTGGTTACAAAGCACACGGAGGATACATTGCGTTGTGTAAGCTGAATAAAACACAGGATCACACAAAGTACAAACGTCTGAGTTACAACAGCACACATCACCAACTTGTCACAGACACTAGCTCGTGGTTCTGCAGGAGTGGTGACACAAACATTACAGACCATTACTGATGTCAACATCTTCCTTTCCCACCCTTTTCTTCCCTGCACACGAAGCAGCAAGCTGCAGGCCATCAGAGGGCTTGCAGTGACATCAGAAGGTGGCTGCGGTCATCTGAAGGCTTTTCTGGTTGTCGGAGGGCTCCACTGGTTGTCAGAGATGTTCACTGACCATCAGAAGGCTTCGTTGATTGAGTTGGGATGTCACCGGTCATCAGAGGGCTTCATTGGTCAGTGGAAGATTGGAGGTGTCCATGGGAGGGGATATGCAGCCCTTGTTCTGGGTGATGGGTAGGGGGTTGGGGCACTGAGGCACGCGGCCTAAAGCAGACCCAAAGGAGTGACAAGTGGCTGCAATAAGAGAGGGGCTAAAAGTAGGGTGTTGTGGTCACACTGTGTCCATGCAGAGGTGGATCAAAGGGCGAAGGCTTTGGGAGAAAATGTACGGAGGAACTGAGAGAGAGCAGAGGGAGGGTACTGGGGTTGATGGCAGCATGAGGAGCTCCATCCTTTAGGACTTTGGAGCGGATGATGAGTGAGGGAGGGGAAGCCCACAGGGGTGCAGGACATGGTGTGCATGGCATGGAGCTGGGGAGGCCTCCCAGAACTGTGAGGTGGCCAGTCCCTGCTGAGCATGAGAACAAGGACACGGACACAGAGAGTGTAGGTTTGCTGAGGGATTTATTGATCATCAGAGGGTGTCACTGATCATCGGGGTCCTCACTGGGCACCAGAGGGCAGCAGTGGCAAGGAGGAGCCTTGTCCCTGCAGGGTTTGTCCCCAAGGACTCGGGGCAGGAGAAGGACTGGCAGCAGCCAAGAGACCCGGGGCAGGACATGGGTCCCCTGGGGACAGAAGCCACAGCCCCTGTCCCACCTGCATGGTGTCTCTGGCCATCCAATAGGGCACCCTGAGCCTGCCCCTCCAGATTCATTCCTCTTCACAGCCCCATAGAGCACAAAGGAAGGGCTGGAAGTGACAGTGCCCAGGTCCCCCTGGAACAGGCCACGGACAGTCCCCTCCATGCCATCAATTAATTCCCAGCCCCTGATGCCTGGTCCTCAGGGCTGCGGAGACACCCAGGGTCCCCAAAGTGCCCTGTGGTGCAGGGACCCATTGTGAGCACTAGAACAACGTGGCCAAGTCACGGTCATGTAGCCTGCTCAGCCCCAACTGCCCCCATTGCCTCCTTCCCCTTCCCACTGCCCACCCATGGCAAGAGGGAGCCCAACAGAGGCTTTGGAACACCAGGGGTGTCCCCAAGGCCCAGGGGAACTGAGAGAACAGAAACATATCCCAGCCCCATCCTCTCCCCTCAACTCACAGGCCCGGGAGAGGGAGAAAGCAAAGATGGGTCAGCAGTGCCAGCATCATAATGGGCAGCTGGCCATGATGTCACCGCGTTGCCGTGGTGGCGTTTGTGACACGGCCACCCGGGAGGGGGGTGAAGGCAGAGCACAGAGGTGGGTCCTGCATCCTGAAGGAGCATCTGGTACAGAGCAGACGCATCTGAAGGATGAGCTCCAGCATGGCTGACGCCGACAAGGAGCAACCTGGAATGAGCGAGGACGGCCCCATGGTGGGCCATGCCTCTGGACGAACACGCAGTGAAACTGAAGGTACACGGGCCCACAGCCACCATGGGAGCAGTGCTGCAGCCAGTCTTGGGATGGAGATGACACTTCCATCTGCCACCTCCATCCTGCCCAGCAGTGGGAGGGGTGCCAGGAAGAGGCAGATGCAGAGTGTGACCTGCTTTTCCTTTGCCCTCCAGAGCGAGTTGCCGTCTGGGATGCGGTGGCCGCCTTCATCCGAGATCAGCTCCTGGTGCACAAGGTGTGTTTGTTGGCTGTCGGGTTCCTCCTCGCCCTGTCTGGCTCAGCCTGGACTTCCTCTGAGCCTTCCCCTGCACACACAGCAGGAAACTCACCCCGTGTTTCCCTGCTGAGCTGTGTTTTGGAGGAAGGGCGAGGGGAAGGAGCGGGCTGTGCAGCCCCAAAGCCGTCCCCGCTGCCCTGGCTTGTGCCTCTGAACAGCAGGAGGGGGCTCCTGAGCACTGTCCCCGCACAGAACCACCTCCAGCTCTTCCTCCAGCCAGTCCTTAACTCTTCCGCCCTTTCTTCCTCCTCTACTCGCAGGGGGTCTGGATTCCCACCTTCGGCTCCTTTGACATCATCTCCAAGGAGATCAGGATGGAGAACAAGACCGTGACCCTGTGCTGGCCCGTGTTTCAACTGGCCAGCAACCTCATTGCAGTGCACCACCTCAGGTCCCGCAGGGGGTCCCTGCCAGGTAGGAGGGGGGATGAAACCCTTGCTGGCTTCATGGATGGGGCAAACAGGGCCACCGCCTCCCTTCTCAGAAGCAGACCTCCCCCTCTGAGGAGCCCGTCCAAACGCGGGGCCGTTCTGGATGATGTCCCTTAGAAGCAGTTCTAGGTGGAAGAGCAACCTTATCATCAACCCCATCCCTGGTATTTTCTCAGTTGACAGGAAGGTGGAGGCCCTGAAGAGCAGCCAGGTGGCCGCAGCCGCCTCTGTGAGCTGGAAGACAGCACAGAAGTGCATCCAAAGCACCGTGTCACTGCTCTCCAGCTGCCTGCAGAATGGGGAGAACGTGGCTGTGGTTCTGAAGGATGTTGGAGTGCTGCTCATTGACGGGCTGACCTTCCAAATGAAGTTCTATTACGACTTCCTCGAGAAGCTGTCGGGGAAAGAGAACTTCAGGAGAGCCGTCCGCAAGGTGAGCCGTAGGTTTCTCCATAGCCCGGGCAGTGCCGTGAGCCTCACTCAGCCCGCACACGGCCCACCAGGACCTGGGCAGCTGCTCGAGCCGTGCAGGTGCTGCGGTGCTGTCAGCTCTCCCTGCCTCGGGCTCCTCGTGTCCCCTGTGCCTCAGCCATGACCAGGACATCTCACAACCTCCCTGTTCCTCCCCTGCAGGCCCCCTCGCTGCTGGACATGGGGGTGTCCCGTGTGACACCGGTGGCTTCCCTGGTGTTCTCTGGCTGCCTTGTTGTCTTTCCCAAGTGAGTATTTTCTGCTGCTTAATGCAGCTGCTCAGCTCTCATTCTGTAGCACTTGTGCCTTGTGTCCGTCAGTGTCCTGCCCAGGAGGATGTGCCAGAGAATCACAGAACGATTGGAGCAGGAAGGGAAAAAAAGAGCACCCGGTCCCACTGCCCTGTGGGGAACAGGGACACCTAGCTCCAAATGAAGTTGCTCTGAGCCTGGTCCAGCCAGGCCTTGAATGCCTGTCCAGGCACCCAGCTGCTCTCTGGGCAAGACATCCCAGTGCCTCACCACCCTCCAGCCAAAACCTTCCTCCCATCCAAAGCCAGTCTTCCCTCTTTCCGCCTGAAACTGTTTCCCCTCCTCCTATCCCAAGTGACCCTGCTAACGGCTTTAGAAAGCCTTCATGCAGCACGAAAACGTGCCTGTGAGCAGACAAGCAGAGTGAGCGGCAAGGATTGCTGTTGCACTGTCACACCGCTCACTGCCTTTTCCTTGCTTCCAGGTTTCAAATGGAATTGGTCCCCAAACTGCCGCCCCTGATACGCCGCCAGTCCTCCGGGAGCTTCTCTGGGTCAGGGAAAGCAACCAAAGTAGAGACTTTGCCACCTCTTACTGGGGGCAAGAAAGGTAAAGTGGCTTCCAGCTCCTTTCCACAGCACGGACAACCAACTGGAGGTGGGCAGTCCCTTGCTGACCATCAGCCCAGGGCTCTGATGTGCATCAAACCTTTGTGCCGGCTCAGCACGGCCTCTTCCCCTTAGGTTATGGATGGCCAGTCCAAAAGGAAGGTGCAGGGTGTGACGTACCCCCATCCCTGGCTATGGCAGGAGGATGTGGGGATCTCAGGCCCTGCCCTCCCCCACTGGGAGGGCAGGGACCCCAAAAGTCACCCTGCCGCCTTACTGTCACCAGACAACTCCTCTTTCCCAAACCCAGCATCCCTCCTGCAGCCCCAAAGCAGACCTGAACTGCAGAGAGGAGGAGTGGGGACAGAGATGGTTTCAGGGCAGGTTCTGGGAACAGGCCTGAGTGCTGCTTGTGAGCGAGCCAAAGGCTTGATGGCGAATCTCCTCTTCCTTCCCAACTGCAGTAAGATTTGACAAGACTCCAACCTTCATCAGACGCCTGAGCACTGCAAGTGTTGATGGAGGGCAGTTGCGAAAGATAAAGAACAGACTGCGGAGGGAGAGCATCGCCTGCAGGTGAGGCTGGCAGCTGTGGGATGGGTTGTGCATGGAGGTGACCCAACGAGAGCCCATTCCCTAACACCAAAGGGTCGCTGCTTGTTTGTGGTCGCCCAAGAGTGCTGGGATGGGGACGCCAGGATCCCCCCAGCTCACAGGGCTGGCCCCTCTCCACATCTCCGGAGAGCCCCGGGGCAGCCGGTCAGCTGTCTGTGGGGAAGGCTGCATTACAGCCCAGGGTCCTGGCTCAGTCTTGAGGGATGCGGCCCCAAAGCCATCAGCCACTCAGGTGGACCCCTCCCGCTCTGTCCTTTCAGTGTTCTGCCACCCATCCGGGCAGTGCATGCAGCCCCAGAGCAGCCGATGAGCTGCCAGCTGCAGGACCATGAGGAAACGGATAACCAAGAAGGGCTGGGCCGAACAAGACGGGTCAAGTTCCTCGATGAAGAAGGAGAAGCAGAGGAAGCCCAGCATGAGGGTGCGCTGCCCGAACTGCAGGAAGATGAGACCCCAGACAAACCATCCAAGCTGGCGCTTCGGGCATGTGACTCGGTGACACTTCTGAGGAAGAGGGTTGAGAAGAGCAGGGAAGAGTGGGAACAAGCCAAGGAAATGGCAGCAGCAACATCCCGTGGCGAGACCAGCCTGCCCGAGGAGTCTTGTGACAGATCTGTATTGCTGCCTCCCATAAGGGAAAAAACGGGGTCTCCCACTAAAAAGATGGTAGCAGCAACATCTCATGGTGAGCCCAGTTTGCCCAAGGAGCCCTCTGTTGTCCCATCTGGGTTGCTGCCACCCATAAAGGAAGAAGCAGGGTCTCCCATGCAAGAGATGGCAGCAGCAGCATCTCGTGCTGAGTCCAGCCTACCCAAGGAGTCCTCAACCATCAGATCTGGATTTCTGCCTCCCATAAGGAAAGAAACGGGGTCTCCCAGACGTCAGTCTCCAAAGACCAAAGCCCCACCCCGCAGGAAGAGCCCACCCAACACACGCTGATGCGGGTATGGGGTGCCCAGGACAGACAGAGCTCCACCGGAGGCTGCTTAACAGCTGCTGAGTCCCATTTGGGTCATTGAGACCCATTTGTGTCATTACTGCACACCACCTCCTTGAAGAAAAGCAAAGGAACAAGGAGAGAGAGTGAGGATTCTTCCAAGACCCCTTCCTCATTAGGAGCAAAACCCCACTGCTGGAAGTGTTTGAGACAAGGGATAAAGACTGTCATATAGTCTTATGTAATATTAGTATAATATTAGTAATATTTGCTCTTGCTATTCTACATCACAACATCATACTCAATATAAACATCTACCTATAAATAAACAATAATCAAAACTCCATATGCACACGGGTCTGTATACATATATATACACAGAGTTACCGACTACTTGGAGGTGGCCACAGCCAGGCAGGAACAGATCCCAGCAGTCCCTGCTGAGCATGACAACAAGGACACAGACACAGAGAGTGTAGGTTTGCTGAGGGATGTATTGATCATCAGAAGGTGTCACTGATCATCGGGGTCTTCACTGGTCATCCGAGGATGTCAGAGTGCAGCACTGGCAAGGAGGAGCCTTGTCCCAAGGACTCAGGGCAGGAGAAGGACTGGCAGCAGCCAAGAGACCCAGGGCAGGATGTTGAGTCCCCTGGGGACAGAAGCCACATCCCCTGTCCCACCTGCATGGTGACTGGGCCATCCAATAGGGCACCCTGAGCCTGCCCCCTCCAGATCCGTTTCTCTGCACAGCCCCATAGAGCACAAAGGAAGGGCTGGAGGTGACAGTGCCCAGGTCCCCCTGGAACAGGCCACGGACAGTCCCCTCCATGCCATCAATTAGTTCGCAGCCCCTGATTCCTGGTCTTCAGGGCTGCGAAGACACCCAGGGTCCCCCAAGTGCCCTGTAGTGCAGCGACCCATTGTGAGCACTAGAACAACGTGGCCAAGTCACGGTCATGTAGCCTGCTCAGCCCCAACTGCCCCCCATTGCCTCCCCCTTCCCGTTGCCCACCCATAGCAAGAGGGTGCCCAACAGAGGCTTTGGAACACCAGGGGTGTCCCCAAGGCCCAGGGGAACTGAGAGAACAGCAACACATCCCAGCCCCATCCTCGTCTCAGGGTCACCCCTCAACTCACGGGTCCAGGAAGGGCAACAACAACAGGTGGTGGCACCTGGGGAAGAAGAGCCATGGGGCAGCCATGAGGGAACTGTGAGACTGGAGGATCAAAGGGTGACTCCATCCAAGTCTCCTGGTTTGTCCCAGGGCTGCCCCCATCCCCACAGCTGCCAAGGTCTGTGTGCACCTCTGCCCATGGAGGAGCCCGAGGCTGGAGTTGGACATAGGGACATGGCAGGAGTTTGGGGGGCCCAGAGGGGATTAGGGGTGCCCAGAGCCTTGGGGGTGCCAAATATAGAGGAAGGGGGATCTCAAAGGGAGGAGAATGGGGGAAAATTAAACACAGGGGGTTGGGCACCTAAAGAGATGAGAATCGAGCTGCCAAAGAAAGGAGACCAGTTTGTTCCACCTCAATATGGCACAAACAGCTGTGTTTTTGGAGTGATGCACTGCCAGGCCAAACAAATGTGGGCAACCTGTGCCTATGCATGGGGAAAATGGGAAGACTGTAGCCCTCATCTCATCATAAATGAAGAGACCTGGCTGGGGAAGGACAGCCCCCCCAACTTCCCTCTCCATTCTGGGTCCTCACCTGCGTGGTCTGGCTGCGCTCCTTGGCACACTGTGGCAGAACTGTCTGACATCTCAGGGCAGGCAGCAGCATCTCCTCCCCCAGCACCTTCCTGATCTGACACAGAAGGCCTGGAAGGAGGTGAGGAAGCAGCTGCAATTCCTCTCCTCTACCGGCAGCCCGACCACTACCATGCAGACTGCACAGGCAAGCTACAAGGAAATTCAACCAGGAACTGCTGTGGGGATGGGCACCAGGCAGGGCACGGGCAGCTGAGGGGAATCGCATCGGGTCACTGCGGCCAGAAGAGGCTCCAGGAGCAGCAGTAGGGGCAGCTCCCATGGAGGGGGGAAGCAGGGGCAGCTGGGCCTGCCGTGCAGATACACAGACAGGCATAAAGATACCTCACATGGCATCGTGGCTCCTCTGCCTCGTTCGGGGCCTGGCAGGTCTGTCTTCAGACAGGCACTCAGACAAGCCTGGACACCCAGAGCAGCCTTTTCCAGCTGGCGGCCGGTCACCAGTGGTGTCCCCCAGGGCTCGGCACCGGGGCCGCTCCTATTGAACACCTTGATCAGGGATCTCGGCCAGGGCATCGAGTGCACCCTCAGTAAGTTCACAGACAGCACCGAGCTGGGACGGAGTGCTGATCTGCTGGAGGGGAGAAAGGAGCTGGAGAGACCGCATTGATTCGATGGTTGGGCTGCAGTTGGACTGCAGGACCTCGAAGCTCTTCCCCAGCTGGAGCAATTCTAGGATTCCATGATCCCAAATGCATCCCAAGTCCATCCCATATCCAGAGCCCAGCCCATATCTATCCCATTTCCGATATCCCATCCCGTATCCATCGCATATCCACATCCCCACAGCCCACGTGCCAATCCCAAATCTCACAGCCCAATCCCAATTCCCAATCTCATTCCCAGTCCCTCATCTCCAACCCACCTCCCACCTGTCAATCCCAATCCCTCATTCCTAATCCCAATCCCGATTCCCATCCCAATCCCCCATCCCGTCCCCGGTCAAATCCGAACGCATCCCAAGCCCCGCCCCTGCCGCCGCTCCGCCCCGCCCCCGCTCTCTCATTGGTCATGAGCAGCTCCGGCCCGCCCCCGGCCACTCTTTGGTCAGAGGCAGTTCCGTCCCGATCGTACTTCTCATTGGTCAGCGGCAGCACCGCCGGCTCCGATTGGCTGAGGCTGCCCGGGCAGCCCCGAGGCGGAACCGCGGCACGACGGGAGCGCTGCTGAGCACGGCGGCGCCGGAGGTGTGCGGGAGAACGGCTCCGGGCCGGGGCCGGGGAGAGGAACCGTGCGCGGCCCGAAGCGGCCCGCCCTGCCCTCCGGCGTGGGATGCGGGGATTTGGGGCGGCTGAAGGACTCGGGGCCCCCACCGCCGCAGCGCCGCTGCCCGCATCCGGGCCGTCCCCCCCGAGCCGTCCAGAACTGCTCCCGGTGCCTCCCGGGGCTGAGGTGGGCTGTGGGTGTAGGGGGCAGTGGGGGGGATGGGGGAGCTGAGGGGGCTGTGGGGTAACGTGGGGCTATAGGGAGGGTATAGAGTAATATGCAGGTACGGGGGGGGGGGGGGGAATAGGGTAATACGGGGCTGTGGGGGGCAGTGGGAGGGATCTAGGGGTGAATAGTGGGGGATATGTGGTTGTAGTGGGCTGTGGGGGGATATGAGGAATTGGGTTGCTCTGAGAGGAATATGAGGGCTGTTGGGGGATGTGGGGATGTAGGTAGCTGTTGTGGGAATGTAGGGGGGTGTGGAGGTATGGAGGGGCTATTGGGAGAGATCTGGGGCTATAGGGAGCTTTTGGGGGGCTATAGAGGGATATAGAGCAGTGCGGGGTTTATAGGAGGATATGGGGCTGTAGGGAGCTAGGGGGACTGCAGGGGTAGATGTAGGTGTATATGGGGCTATGGGGCGCTTCACAGTGGCCATAGGAGGGTTATGGGGTTATAGAAAGTTGTCTGGAACTTTTGACGTGGTATAGGAGGATATGGGACAGCAGGGGCTCTGGGGAGGATATAGGGGACTGTGGAGGGGATACAGGGCTGATGCTGGGCTGTGGGGGGCTACAAGGGATCATGGGGTTATAGGGAGCTGGGGGGCTGCGACATTATATAGGGCTGTGGGAGAGCTATAAGGTTCTAAAAGGGGCCTGTAGGGTGCTCTGGGTGGGTTATAGGAGGATTATGGGGGATATGTGTCTCTAGGGAGCTGTGGGTGGGCAGTAGGAGGATTCTAGTGGGATACAGGGCTATAGGGGATGTATGGGGCTATAGGGTGATATGGGGCTACAGAGTGGGTTATAGGGGCATGTGGGGCTAGAAGGCTCTCCCTCGCTTCCCCTTTCCCTTTCCCCCTCCCTTCCCCCTTCCATAGCAGGGTGGGTGAAAAGCTAGTCCCGAAATTTAAATCAGAATTGGAATTGTATTGGACTAGAATATGACTGTTTTGTGGTCTTGGATCTGAACTGCGTTTTCTCCTGGGGCTTCAGGTCCAGGTACTGTTTAATAATGACTGTGGAGAAGGTTTCAGCATCCAGTCTCCTGCTCAGGAAGAAAGAAGGAAGTTTCTGGAGAACTTGCTGACTAGTGGAGCTGCTGCTGAACCTCCCCTTCCAAGAAGGCAGCAGGTGAGGCCGTGGTGCATCTCAGCCCTTCCTCAGTGCAAGGTAGCAGTGATTCAGGCTGTGCTTTGCGCTGCTTCTCCAGCAGCACTTGTGCTTCTATCTGAGCAGCAGGCGGCCGCCAACGTTGTCTGCTGACTGCATGCTGGGCAGGCACGGGAAGCCCTGCCTGCAGCAGCAGCAGCTGCCCTGCTTTGGTTCAAAGCTGTCAGACCTCTGTGCGTCTTTGCTCCCCCTCCAGCTGGTTGTGAAGAGCCCTTCCATTGTGGAGAGGGCTGCGGCTTGAGTTGAGCATCTCCTGGTGTGTCACACAGATCCAGGGCTTTCAAGAAGCCGCTGCTTTCAAGTGCTTCAGATGGTGAATGTTCCTGGACAGAGCGCTTGTCCCCTCCAAGCTCTGAAGCCAAGGTTTGTTCTGCAGGTCCCGCTGATGGAACAGGCATCAAACAGCCTAGAGCTCATGGCTGGGGAGAGACTGCGTATTGCTTTGTGAAGGGAGAGCTGGAGGAGGGCTTTGAGCAGCACTGCGCAGGGATGCAAGCAGCTGGTAAGAGAAGAGGTGTGTGTGCTGAGAGCAAGGGCTGTACGGCTCATGTCTGGGTGCTGACATGGAATGCAGGCAGAGCTCTTTGCAACTAAGTGTTGGCTTCACTTTAGCTCCTCCTTTCCTCTCTCCCTTTGAGCAACCTCTGTTACCATTCTGCTGAGAATGGCTAAAGGTGCACCCGTGGCTGGCATCAAGACTAACTTGATCAAGCCATAGGAGAGCTCCAAACAACAAGCAGCAGAAAATTGTTGCATGTTCTAGGGGAATATGCAGACATCACACGTGACAGGTTATGCATAGATTACTGAATTGTTTGGAGATAAATCTATCCCCCTTTTTGCTGCATTCTTTCCTCTTTTCCTCCTTTCCAGCCTCACTAAAAGAAATTCTCATCTCTGCTGCACCTTCTGTCCCACCAGGACCTCTCACTGCCTGGACAAACGTTTTCATAACACTTCTGGGCATGTGACATTTCCATAACTGACCAATCCTGACTGCACAGCAGTTCCCATTCACACGTGTTATTCCGTCAATTAAAAAGAAAACGAGAGAAAAAACTACCAATCTGAACAGCCAGCAGGACCAAGCTGAGCTCTGCTGTGTGATCTAACTAAGAGCTCGGTCCATCTGCAGGTGTCAGCAGTGTGAGCTACGACTTCTTACTGGTTGGGGTGCGAGGCCGAGAAGGCGTGGAGGGCGCGGCTCCAGGCCAGCCAGGAGATGTCACAGCACGGATGGCATCACCCGGAGCCTGTGTGCTGTCACAATGCGCTGCCATGACGACGCCGGGCCCTCCCCAAGGACAGCCGGCCACTGGCTCCAGGCACCTCATTTGTGAGCTGTGCTGCCCGCAGCCGCTCGCCGTGCCCTGTGCCTGAGAGCAGCCCCAGCAGCAGAGCAGCTCAGCCTCATTGCGCTCATTCTCCAAGGCTCAGAGAGGTGAGGGAGAGCTCCTGCACACTTCAGGCTGCAGAGCCCAGCTGCAGGATGCGGGCTTGGCTGCAGTGTGTGTGAGGGGCGTGTAGCACGAGACTGGCAGGACTGGCAGTGAACACCTTCCTGCTCAGGAACTCCCATCAGTAACTGCTCTGCTCTTGCCTTTAGGTTTGGAGGCACATGCCTGCCAGCATGGACGGAGCTTGGGTGGGGACCTGGAGACCTCATCGTCCACGTGGCCTCATCTCGGCCCAGTTCCCCAGCCCTGGGCCCCAGTACTCCATCCCGGGGACAACAGGTACAGCAACCATCCCTGTGAGGCGCATTGGGGACATCACGGGGCAAAGCAGCTCCCCAGCCTTGCCCTGTTCTGTCAGAGCCTCCTGGCTCTGGCACAGCTACAAGCCAGGCCTGGCCGAGGAAGGCCAATGCTGCTGGTGCTGCTCCTTGTGACCCGAGGACAAAGGGGCCTGCTTCTGGTCTGGGTCCAAAGGAGCTCAAAACATGCAGCTGCACAGGGGTGTGCTCTCTTCTGCTTTTCCTCCTAGGTTACGTGGGCCACAGCCCCACCAAAAACCGTGCCCCCGCGTACACGTTTAGAGGGACCAAACGGCCTGCGGCAGAGAGCTGTGGGCCAGGTCCCTGCTACTTTGTGGAGCCGGCCATCACTAGGAATGGCAAGCACGTGGTTCCAGGCACCCACCTCCGGGGACGACCCATGACAAAGACCACCGTCACCCCTGGACCGAGTGAGTAGCACTGCTGCAGCACTTCTCCCAGACAACATGAGCACGCAGCACGTTTGCCTGGGGTCAGCTCATGCCCTGATGGAGCTGTAGGTCTTTTTTGAGAGAGCATGAGCTGCTCTGAGCAGCGATAAATGCCCTCGGAGAAGGACAGCTGCCCAGCACCATGGGCCCAGGGCACAAGGCACTATGTCTGAAAAGTACAAGGAGCAGGGAGCTGACAGGAGGGACAGCAAGGCAGGACATAGTGGCGGGGCACAGAGAAGTGTCCCTGCGTGCTGCCTGTGTCCCCCAGCAATTCTACAGCTCTTCAGAGGACCCTTTCTGGCTGCAGAAGGAGACCAGCCCTTCACAGCTTTCTTCCTCCTCTCCTCTGTCCCAGGTGACTACCGCACCGAAGCTGCCAACAGGCACGTCTTCAAGTGCCCACCGGTGCAGTCCATGGCCTTCCGGCGGGAGCCCCTCCGGACAGACCGCCCTCCAGGTACGTGACCCTGGCAAAGACAGACCCTTCAGCCTGAGCATCCTCCAGGGACGGGCTGCTGCTCAGCACCAGCAGAGGGCCTGCTGCATGGCCTGCGTTGCAAGATGTGGTGCCGGGCCACAAGCTTTCTTACATGACCACCACCTCTCGGCCAGCAGCGTCTCCAGCTGCTCATGCTCGAAGCTGCTGGCACTGGCCCTGTGTCAGAGGAGAGGGAGGAACTGGCAGAGGGGCAAGATGTCCCTCCACTTCCCACCAGTGGGCTGGACAGGCTGCCCCTCGCTGCTGCTTCCATTTCCTCCATCCCCTCACGCACACACTCTCTGCTGCTCCTCCTGCAGGTCCTGGCACTTACACACTGCCCAGGCTGATGGGGCCCAACACAGCCTACACATCGGCCAGCCCCTGCTACTCCATGAGGGGAAGGAGCCAGCGCGGTCGCTTCGATGAGGACCTTGCCAAGGTGAGCTCTGCTGCTCCTCTTTTCCATGTTAGCATCCGAACCTGGGCTGCTCTCCCTGTGCCACAGGGGCTTCCAACCCTGCTGCAACTTTGCTTAATGCAGCCTTCCAGGGAAAGAGAGAGCCTTGAATGTGACCCCAGCCCCGTGTGGCCATGCCTCTCTTGCAGACTCCAGGTCCTGCGGCGCTCCCCAAAGTGGCTGTGGATGCCTACAAGACCAGGGCACCTGCATACACCATTGCAGCCCGACCAAAACATGGAGAGGGCAAAGCAGTGAAGCCTGGGCCAGCAGACTACAGTGTAGGCCGGGTAAGGCCTCAGCTCAGCTCTTCCCCTCTGCTTCACAAGCACAGCCTTCATGCCTCTTCCCCTTCCCCTGCGGCTTCCTCCAGCCAAACAGCTTATAGCTGCAGGGACCAAGTGCAGGACAGTAGGCCTGCTCTCTGCCTTCGTGCCACCTTCTAGCAGAAGAAGGGAGGAACAGCACAGCACACAACTTTTCCTCCCTCTGCTCCATTTCCCTTCAATGGGTCGCCTGGTCCTTCACAAGCTCTTCTGGGGGATGCAACTCACAGGGGCTCCAAGCAGCACACCTCCAGCATAGGAGAATTAGCTGTGAGGTCCCAGGTGCATATGAGGGGCCCATAAGAGCACATGTAAGGCCAGCACACCTCCCTGAGCCAGCTCTGCTCTAGCAGGGAGCCACACCAGCTCTGCACTGGCGCTCAGCCCTTCCCAGTGAGGCACCAGGGACTGTCTGGGATTGGGAGGGGTGCAGGACAGCATGAGCAAGGGCAGCAAAGAAGGGCCCTTGCTGATCTGCCTTTCCTTTCTGCCCTCCCAGGTGACGCTGATCAAGCCCCAGGCGCCTGCCTCCACTTTTGGGATCCGGCATTCCCTCTACACAACCCCTCTCATCGTGGAATAAGACACAAAGTCTGGAAGGCCGTGGTTGCTTTCCTGGAACGGGAGGGGAGGAGAAGAAAGAGCAGCCAACTGCCGGTTTCCTTCTGATTCCATTTCCCTTCATCCAGTTGGGCTTTTGCCCATTATACTGTTAGATGTTAGTGTTAGGAGTAAGTCATTAATAAATTAATTTAGTACCTTTATGTATACCTTCTTGTTGCTCTGTTTTCCTCACCACTGCACACAGGAATGTGCTGCCGCTCCCTGAAGCCTTTCTAACATCAGCACATTGCAAACCGCTGATGCTTGCTTTATCAGTCACTTGCATTACTGAGGTCTGCCATGTGCTGAAGTAAGGAATCAATGCAGCAAATAGCAAAGGGAGGCCGGCGTGGGCAGTGCAGCCCTTCCAGCGCCATCAGGTAGATGTCAGTGAGATGCCTGGGGCTGGGTGACTTAAACACCTGCTGGTGATCATCTGCCAGCTTACAGGATGGCCGGCAGCATTTCCTGTACCCATGACAACACCTGGCTTGGCCATAAGGACATTCCTGGAACAAAGGTTGAAGGGAAAATAATGAAACACGGAGGCAAAAAGGGAAGAAAAAGCAATGGATGGCAACAAAGATAGAGAAAGCAAGTAGGAAAGCTAACCATAGCACAGCAAAGCAAAGCAAGGCAAAGAATGGAAAAAAGCAAACTTGCAGGAATGGAGGAATGTGGGAAGAGCTGTGCCCCTGCTGCCACAGGAGCTGCATGGGAGGAAAAGAATCTGGGCCAGAATGTAAAAGGAACTCCTTTGGGTTCTGGGTTTGAAGCAAAGCTGAGAAGCCATGCCTGGGAGGAGCTGTGGGCCGCTCCAGGCCACCTTACTGTCTCCCCAAGAGATGAGGTGCATAGGCTTGGCATTGGCTGAAGTGCTGGCCAGAAGCAAGCATCCGTGTGGAGGAAGGCAAAGAGCGGAGGAGGATCCAGGGTAGCTACCGGGCATGGCCTTGCTCAGCAAGGGGAGGAAAAGCCTGGAGGGCATGAGCAGGGAACAGAGAAGGGCAGGCAGTAGGTGTGAAGCTGGGAGCAGAGAATGGTTTGGGTTGGAAGAGACCTCAAAGATCACACAGTTCCAACCCCATTCCTTCTCCCCATTCATTCCCCATTTCTTCTCCCTGCTTCATACAGGAACTTACAGACATTATGGATGACAAAGTAAGGCTCATGGAGAAGACTGGGTATACACAAGATCTTTAATTCATCGGTGCTAGAGAACTGCTGGAACATACTTGTCCAGGTCATGGGGGATCTCTGGGATCCCTATGCGTCTCTATGGGGTCCCTATCGGTCTCTATCAGGTCACTAGGGTGGCTGTGTGTGGTGATATGTGGTCCTTATGGATCTCTTTGGGGTGATATGGGAACTGCATGGGTCATAATGCGGTCGCTAAGGGGCAACATGGGGTCCCTGTGGGCTTTATGTGGTCACAAGGGGTCTCTGTGGGGCTCTGTCGCGTGATACGGGACTCTATGGTGTCCTTATGGGTCACTTTGGGATCCTTGAGGGGCTCTACGGGGCCCAAGCCTTCTCCTTCCCTCCCCCCCCCCCCCGACACGGCACGATGCTGTTCCCCTCTTTGGCCACAAGGTGGCGGTAGAGACCTCGGAAACGGCTTCTCCAGCGGGGTCGGCGCAACTCTTGGGTGTTCCGTTGGTTAATTAAAACAAGGATGGGGTCGGGGGGAGTCAAGTGACTCCTTGGAGGCTGACCTCAAGGTCACCTCAGGCAGGATGGCTCCAGGGACAGACTTAGAAGAGGAAGTGACCCCCTTGTGCCGTCCCTATGTGGTAACCCCCCCAAGTTCAACCACAGGCCAGAAAGAATCCTTCCAGACCCATAGCCTGAAAGCCTCAGCCCAACTCCTTGCAGAGGGCACCTCAGGGACCTCCCCAAAACCTCAACACCGACCCTATTGGCTGCTGGGGCCAACCAGTGCCAACCAGCGAGGCAAGAGCTGCCTTGAGAAGTGAGCAGCCCCTTCATCATCCCACTGCATCCGTGTGGAGCTGCACCATACAGACGCCATGCAGCTCTTCCATGCATCTCTCTTCCTATCTCCTGCAGGCTCCTATACACTCAAACTTCTCCATTTTGCCACCTTCCAAAACAGCACCTCCGTGCTTGTGGGAGCAGTGGGGCTCTTGGGGGATGTGGAAATGGGATCTCTGGACAGCAACACTGGGAATATCCACTACTACCGACCCTGGCTGTGCTCATCCTTGCCAAAAGGAGACTGGGATTTCATTGAAAGCTGCATCAAGTCATACGTGAGGGATTTCAGCAGGCTGGTGCAGATGTACATCATGATGCCCTGTACGTGTCCCTTCTCCACCCCATTTCCAAAGTCCCCTCTGGGATGCTGGGGATCAAGCTTTGATATAATAAGGACAAATGGTCACATTGTGGCTGACTGTGATAAATGGTGTGTGTCTGCTGGGCAGACTGGGGACCTGTGGTCACCTGAGGCAACTTTGGGCACCCTCAAATCCCTTGCCAGCCCACTGGCTGCACTCTACTGTCCTTCCTGACATTAGTGGCCTTGATGGGAGGGACAGAGGGACAGTTCCAGGGCTGGACACCACCTCGATGGGCCTTGCAGGAAATCAGACCACAGGTGCCAGATTTGGGCTATCAGGGACACTTTGCCATCACCACTTCTCTGTGGAGTAGTTCCAGAGAAGGGAAGTGATGCTCTGTGCTCATTCCCCTGGGGCTGACTCAGTGTCACTGGGTGCCAGGGCTCAGCCCCAGCATCCCTGCATGGGCTGTCCCTGTGTCACCACCATGGCAGGGAACAGCCCAGAAGGAACATGTTGGGCTTGGAGGGGGGATGAGGGGCAGGGTGACATTGGAGCAGCACCGGGTGCATTCCCCAGAGCCCAGCAGCCCCTTGGGGACTCATAGATTTTCCCCATGGCACTGAGGGGATGACAGTGCTGGGACAACATGCCTTCATCCTGCATGGAGGGAGGACACAAACATTCATTTTGGACCACCAGGACCCCTTTTTTTGACACTGGATACGAGAGCCAGAGGGTTTTTTTTGCATGGGGACAGCACTCAGTCAGACCTTAAGCAGTCATGAAGCCGAGTGCCTGCTCATATGATACGTATCATAAAGGTGATACATATCAACTCTACCACTCTACCCCTTGCCCCCAGACCCTTTTGTCGTCCAGTCCTCCATAGGCTGTGAGCTCCAGTCCAACAGGACCATCAGGACCTTCTTTGACATTGCTTACGAGGGCCAGAATTTCATCCACTTCTGCCTGGATACAGGCACTTGGGAGCCGATGCAACATAACCAGTTGTCAGCCAGAGCTGTGCAGCTGCTGGCCAATGCCAGCACTCTCAATGAGGTGATCCAATTGCTCCTCAATTACACCTGTGTGGATATTCTGAGGCTTTTCATCCAGGCTGGGAAAGCAGATCTGGAAAGACAAGGTGAGCTGACCCCAACATTGCCACATCAGCTCCCGATTTTGGGGGGGAGGCTGAGTGGTGCCACACTGCAGACCCCTCATATCCAACCCTCAGTGCCCCCCACCGCCGTGGTCTTTGCCCACACGGCCGGCCCAGAGCAGCTCCTGCTGGTTTGCCGTGTCACCAGCTTCTACCCACGGCTCATCACTGTCACCTGGCTGCGGGATGGTCAGGAGCTGCTCCCGAGCCCGGCGCTGAGCACCAGCACGGTGTTACCCAATGCTGACCTCACCTACCAGCTCCGCAGCACCCTGCTGGTGTCACCCCGGGACGGGCACAGCTACGCCTGCCGTGTGCAGCACCGCAGGCTGGGTGACCGCAGCCTCCTCGTTCCCTGGGGTAGGTTGTCCCCCTCGGGAATGTGGCTCCCGAGCCTTGTTCCCTCGGCATGAGGAGCAGGAGAGCTGACGGGCTGTTTGTTCTCAGAGCACTCCAAGAGGGAACTGAGTGCGGGGATTGGGGTCGTCCTGCTGCTGGTCGCGGCCACCATTGACGCACTGTTGGTACGGAGATACAGGTGAGACCACCTCCTGCCCCGCCACTCCTTTCAGAGCCCCCCCGACCCTCCCCGCAGCGCCCACTCTCGTTGTAGGAAGCGGCAGCGGGTGGACGAGGAGCGCAGCGTCCCACTGGCGGAGCGCCGGAGCGCAACGCAGAACGGGACCACCGCAGGGCAATACGGGGGCTGCGGCAGCGGAACGGCAGGTGAGGGGAGGGGGCACATCTGAGCTCTTCTCAGAGCTGAACCGTGTGAGAGCCCCCCCACTGCTCGTGGCAGCTCCCCCAGCCCTAATAAAAGTACCCACCTGCCCAAGAGCAGCGAGCTGTGACCTCCCGTCGGCACCTTCTGCATTTTATCGCCCAACCACCGCCTTTATTAACCCTCTTCCGGAGATATTTGTACCCAGACCCTCCCTCCAGCGACACCCACCGACGGCGCTGGAAGAGCTGAGCAGCGCTGAGCTCTGCTGTGCTCCCAAAGAGATGCTCAAACATTGCCGTGCTCAGCACGGAGATGCGGGTTTGAGCGAGACCAGGCAGGTTTGAAGCGAATGGAGCATGGAATAACCAGATAATTTGACCCACAGGTTACCCAGCTTGTGCGGAAATCCCCCTTTGTGGGCATAACCGTGCTGTGGGGGCGACATGCTCCCCGGCGATGGGGGCAGCACCCCGATTTCAGCCGTGGGAGGAACCCATCCGTGCCCTTGAACGATTCCAGCTCTGGAAGCAGAGGATCCCGACAGCGCCTCTGCACGCCTCCGGGCAGAACGGGGCTGGGGAAGGGGAGTGCAGAGGGAGGGGGCTCGAGGGAAAGGCTCGGGGGAGTGAGGAGAAGCGATGCTCTGGGGGTACATACACCGTGGGAGCATCTGAAA